>NC_080671.1:210398360-210623424 GCF_030247195.1 Topomyia yanbarensis | reverse complement strand
TCACTGTGCGCCCTGCTGGTTCTGTGGAGGAATGCATTTCGTTCGAGACTGCACTCATAGGAGCCACAAATGCAAAGATTGTGGTATTGTCGGACACCGTGAGGGTTATTGTTCCACTGCCAAACGAACATCCAAAGCCAGTCGAAACAAAAAGCACCCGGGATCGTATGCTACAAAAAGCGTAAGTCTTGTGATTAATACCGTCGATAAAAGGCGCCGTTTTGTTACTGTGATGTTGAACGGTGTAAATGTGCGTCTGCAGTTGGACACGGGGTCTGACATAAGCATCATTTCGAAACGGTTGTGGGAGAAAATAGGTAAACCACCCACAGTGCCGGCAAACGAACAAGCCGCAACAGCGTCAGGCGACCGCTTGCAGTTTTTGTTTAAGTTCAGTTGTGTCATTTCTTTCAATGGCAAACAACATACCGGTCAGTTTTACGTTGTTGAAAAACCACTTTATCTTCTTGGCATCGATTTGATGGATGCATTCGATCTCTGGTCACTGCCCATTAGCACGTACTGCAACAACGTCACTGTTCCTTCTGTCACTTTGCAGTCACTCAAATCAGCATACCCGAGGGTGTTTAGGAGCGAGCTGGGGTTGTGTACGAAAACAAAAGTGAAATTGGAACTAATACCAGGTGCAACTCCAGTTTTTCGTGCAAAGCGTCCAGTGGCTTATGCGGTACATAGCAGTGTGGATAACGAACTCGACCGACTGGAACGAGCAAAAATCATCACACCGGTAGACTTTTCGGATTGGGCAGCTCCCATCGTCGTCGTCCGAAAAACGAACGGATCTATTCGTATCTGCGGTGACTATTCCACCGGTCTCAACAATGCCCTGCAACCGCATCAATATCCGTTGCCGCTACCGGAAGAAATTTTCAACAAATTGGCTAATTGCACAGTGTTTAGCCGAATTGATCTGTCGGATGCATTTCTGCAGGTAGAAGTGGACGAAAGCAGCCGTGAATTGTTAACCATTAACACCCATCGGGGACTTTACCGGTACAACCGTCTGACACCGGGAGTCAAAGCAGCACCGGGAGCATTCCAGCAACTTATCGATACTATGCTGGCAGGCCTCCCTCATACGTGTGGTTATTTAGATGACGTCGTCGTTGGTGGTGTAAATCCTGAAAATCACTGGGCGAACCTTCATGCAGTGTTTCAAAGGATCAGCGATTTTGGTTTTACCATTCGTGTAGAAAAGTGCATATTCGCTCAGCCGCAAATTAAATATGTAGGTCATCTGCTTGACCGCAACGGTCTTCGCCCGGATCCATCAAAGGTTCAAGCCATCAACGAAATGCCACCGCCCACTGACGTTTCCGGTGTTCGCTCTTTCCTAGGAGCAATAAATTACTACGGCAAGTTTGTTCCTAGTATGCGCACCCTTCGGTATCCTCTTGATGAGCTGATCAAGGCGGATGCCAAATTTGAGTGGACGGAAAAATGCCAGGCGGCATTTAACAAATTTAAAGAAGTGTTGAAATCCGATCTACTGTTGACACACTACAACCCTGCGCTTGATATAGTTGTGTCGGCAGATGCGTCGTCTGTTGGTGTCGGTGCAACATTATCACACAAGTTTCCGGACGGTACTCTCAAGGTGGTACAGCATGCCTCCAGAGCACTCACAGCAGCAGAGAAAAACTATAGTCAGCCCGATCGTGAAGGACTTGCAATAATTTTCGCAGTGACTAAATTTCACAAAATGTTGTTTGGTCGTCGCTTTCATCTTCAGACTGATCACGAACCGCTGCTGAGGATTTTCGGTTCGAAGAAAGGAATTCCTGTTTACACATCGAACCGGTTACAACGTTGGGCTCTTACGCTATTGCTTTATGAGTTCACCATCGAGTACGTCCCGACAGCGAAATTCGGCAATGCTGACATACTTTCCCGTCTGATCAACCAGCACGTCAGACCTGAGGAAGATTACGTGATTGCTTCGGTCTCTTTGGAAAATGACTTAAGGTCAGTTACACAAGATACACTAACCGTTCTCCCTCTGAGTTTTAGAATCGTACAACAGTCTACACAGTCCGATCCTATCACCAAAGCAGTTTATCGATACCTGATTGACGGTTGGCCTGAGACCGTTACTGATGCAGAGCTCAAGCGGTTTTATGCACGACGTGAGTCACTTACCACGGTACAAGGCTGCATACTATTTGGCGATCGACTTGTTATTCCTTCGCCCCATCGCAAGCGCAGTCTTCAGCAGCTTCATCGTGGCCACCCTGGAATCCAGCGAATGAAGGCGATTGCCAGGTCTTATGTTTATTGGCCAACTCTCGATAACGACATTGTTGATTATGTTAAATCCTGCCATCAATGTGCGATGGCTGCGAAAACACCACCGAAGTCAGCGCCTTTGTCTTGGCCTAAATCAACAAAACCGTGGCAGCGTGTACATCTTGACTATGCTGGACCGATCGACGGGGAATACTACTTGGTCGTCGTGGATTCTTTTTCGAAGTGGCCTGAGATTGTGCAGACTCGCAGCATCACTACAGCCGCTACAATCAAAATCATCAGAGAACTGTTCGCACGCTTGGGAATGCCACAGACACTAGTGAGCGACAACGGCTCACAGTTCACCAGTGCAGAATTTCAATCCTACTGTACGGATAACGGTATCGAGCATCTCACAACTGCGCCGTTTCACCCACAATCGAACGGTCAAGCTGAGCGGTTTGTGGATACATTCAAACGGTCAATAAAGAAGATTAAGGAGGGGAGAGCGACAATGCGTGAAGCACTCAGTACATTTTTGCTGACTTACCGGAGCACACCTTGTTTTTCTTCCCCGGATGGAAAATCGCCAGCAGAAGTCATGTTCGGTCGTCCGATCCGTACCAGTTTGGATCTACTCCGTCCTCCACCAGATTCTGTGCAGTTTGAACAGCCTAGCGAGAGCCGACCCTTGAAGCGTGAGTTCAAAACTAAAGATCCGGTATACGCAAAAGTCTTCATTAAAAATCAATGGCACTGGGCTCCAGGAACAGTACTGGAACGTATAGGTCGTGTAATGTACAACGTTCAGCTCGACAATAGAAGGCTTGTTCGCTCCCATGTTAACCAGCTTCGAGATCGCGCTATATCGGAGGATCTCAACGTATCGACATCGACAGATAGTACGAAACTTCCACTCAACATTCTACTTGATGCTTGGAATCTTCCGGTTCGTCGTACAACGGATCCATTAGCACACTCAACACCAGTAGCACCTCTTACAAGCTGCTCTAGTTTGAGACCATCGTCAACACCAAATACTCTGGTGAGAAGGCCTACCTTATCATCGGAATCATCGTCACAGTTATCAGTATCGTCTTCTTCATCTTCAACATCGCCAAGTTCGACATCAGAATTTCAATCTGCAAATGAAGCCGATTCAGCTGTTCAGGTACCTCGCCGCTCTTCGCGTGTCCGAAGAGCTCCGCAATGGTTCGACCCCTATCAGCTGTATTAGGAGGGGAGATGTTGGAGACGTGGACATCCCTACAACTCAACAGGAATTGCTGGGCTCACTGGTGGCAGCCCGCCTGTCACTCAGTTGACGCACCGAACAGCATCCGGTCAGAAATCAGAAAGTGATATACCATACTATAAGTAATACGCGTATTTTACCTCTCCGTTTGTTCGCGTCTCTATTTTAAATAAATTATATATATGTTTTAACGTGTGGGTCGTGTAATCTTCTCTATCGGTCACCTCCGAACACGAACCACAACAGTTTGGCATTGTACAGGACTCATGACTGACTTTCGTACCTTACCACTAAAAATAATCCTTACTATTTTCCGCCCTTATTCCCCACGGAACTACATCAAGGTACTTCGTGGGGGGTCGTTGTGCTTTCGCTAATCTCTTTCTTTTGCTCTTTTAAGTCATTTTACTCTTTACTCTTGTCTTTTAAGCCATTTAACTCTTTAAACTTGTCTTGCTTCTTGTCTTCATCTACTACGTCGCCATTTAACTCTCGTCACAGTGAGCCGTTTAGATGCGGATTACATGAGTCATTTAGCTCCTGCTTCCGTAAGTCATTCATCTCCCAGTAGGGTTCGTAGTACTGACCCATCTTGGCGAGAACCGGTACTGCGGTACTGAAGCCCCTAGTACCGGTACTCGAAGATTTTTTTTTTTCAAAAGATTCGAGAAACGCTTCAAAGTGAAATTGAATGCTCAAACTGATGTCTCATTGCAGCAGAAGGTATTGTTCGAATGCGGCACCTTCTTTTATTTTGATATAGGTCACTTTGAATTCAATAACTGCAAAGCGGTGCGACTTTCGTCGACTTCAACAGATGGTAAATGTAAGAAGTCCTATTATCAATAGCAGGCATTAGGCGCGTTCTTAAATCCACCAGCAACTCATCGGTATTTTGTCGACTTTTTGTTGCGGAAGCGTGAAGCTACGCTTCGTGACACCACCGCGCAACATAAACAAAGCTTACTTATGTTGCGCGAGAGTCATCGGAGAGCTCAACAACTCACCGTATACGGTTGGGCTTAATGCTTTGGTTAACAAATAGATCATGCTCTCCCTTCGAGCGGCAAAGAGAATTTATATTTCCTCCTACCCGTGTTGCCACATTCACAGATTTTCCTTTTACATAAATAAAAGATTTTTGGCATGGTTTGCAGAATTTCAATAGTCCTGTGTATAGATCCTGATATTTCAACGGATTGCATGGAAATATTGCAGATAGTTTTGTTATGTAAACTTCACATTTTTTTATCTCGCAAATAGATTTTAAAGCGGCATTCCTGTCCTCTGCCTATACTTGTCTATTTCAAAGAGCAATTTTCATTCGTTCATACCTGCATTTGAATTTTTTCATCGCATTGGCCATCGTTAAAATTGTCGGATTATTATTAAGGGTCCAGAGATTGCCAAGTTCCTTGCTTTAACTGTCCTGTACTGCCACGATATAAAGCAGCATTTAGGTGTCTCCCGTTACGTTTTCAATGAAAAAACTGGAAGATCTAACTTTGTGGAACCAATCCGAGCGGGCATCGCTTCCATGCCTAGTTATGTAGCCCTCTACCTCGTCAACATAGGATCGGTGATGCGACCCTCGGTCGAAATTCAACCGGTGAAGTAATTCACCAAACAGGACATTAAACTCAGCATCATAGCCACTGTTCGAAAATGATTTTCGTTTGCGAGAATATGTTTGGCGTGTTACGGCGCCTCGCGTTAGCGTATTCTGGATTCTGTCCATCCGGACCAGGGTTGTTAATCGATAATTCACCGTCATCGTCGATAAAGTTAACCACTTGTCATCGTCATCGAAAACTCCGTTAACGAAGTGTCGTCGAAATCATCGCCATCGTCGATAATTTATCGGGAATTATCGCGATACATTTTGCGTTACTTTCCCGTTTATTGGAGTTGAAGTTGAAGCGGTTGAATTTCAATTGCTTAGCAATAACTACCTACCCGAACAGAAAGTAATATCGAAATTGATCGTAGAAACGTTGAATTTACAACAGTTTTATTTGTTAACAATAACTTTTCTTGTAACATCAATGTACTTATGATGCAGTCCTTCACTGCCCATAACAGCATAAGAGTCCCATGTTGAAAAACAGCAAGCCGAGAAAAACGCTGTTCAAGATTGTCCCATCCATTGAGCCAAATGGATGGGACAACCATGTTTTGGTATTTTTTTGATATTTTCTGAACAAACCCGGTAATCTTATTTGTGCAGTGTGATTCAGTGGTGATACAGAATACAATCAAACGGATAACTCATTTTCGACAAAAATCCACATGGGACTCTTATGCGTTTACGGGCAGTTCATGCCTCCAAAATCTACAACGGAAAAACAATGTAAATCGATGTTTTCGATTTCAGAATGTATGGGAAAAGATCATTTTTTTCAGTGTTACATCCCTTAACGACCCCCCTTTTTTCCATGTAAAAATCGGGTTTACAATGAAATTGGATGTAGAAACAACAAATGTGATTATATTTCCATTGTAAATTTTCCAGAATAACATTGTTTTTCGTTGTAATGTAACAATACAAAATGCTGTAATACTGTTGTGCATTTCTATTCGGGTATTCAACGACATGTTGGCAGTTGAAAATCAATAGTTTTGGAAATTTTCAATGCGCAGGGGGCCCAACGATGTGTCAAAATGGATTTTTTTCAACTTTTCAAGAAAGTGTATGATATTGTAGGGAAAGTTGTTGGCAGTTGAAAATCAGTAGTTTTAGTCATTTTCAATGCACATGGGGGTAGAAACAACAAATGTGATTATATTTCCATTGTAAATTTTCCAGAATAACATTGTTTTTCGTTGTAATGTAACAATACAAAATGCTGTAATACTGTTGTGCATTTCTATTCGGGTATTCAACGACATGTTGGCAGTTGAAAATCAATAGTTTTGGAAATTTTCAATGCGCAGGGGGCCCAACGATGTGTCAAAATGGATTTTTTTCAACTTTTCAAGAAAGTGTATGATATTGTAGGGAAAGTTGTTGGCAGTTGAAAATCAGTAGTTTTAGTCATTTTCAATGCACATGGGGGTCCGACGCTGTGTCAAAATGGAACTTTTTCCAACTTTTCGGGAAAGTATTATATATTGAAGGGAAAGTTGTTGGCAGTTGAAAATCAATAGTACTGGACATTTCCAATGAACAGGGAGGTCCAACGATGCATCAAAATGGATTTTTTCAACTTTGTTATATTGAAGGTAAAGTTGTTGGCAGGTGAAAAATTAATAGATTTGGACATGTTCAATTCATAGCGGGATCCACCAGTGCACAGTGTTTCCAAAGTAGCAAAAACGTGATAGAAATTGTTTTGACCACAAAAAAACTATTTTTGAGCCTAGTATCTTCAGCAAAGTTTAGTTATAAAATGTTTCGCATTTTAAAAAGCATCAATTTTGTAATTAATCCCCCAAAAGACCAGAAGAAAATTTTGGTTTGGTCATTAAGGAAAATAAAAAAAACTTGTTTTTATCCACCTAGCGGTTCAATTGTGCCTTTCTCATTCATCCAAACGAGTATCAACTTCATGGTGGAGAAGGGAAGGGATATAATTAGTGGGAGGGGGAAGATGCGTCGGGAATCATCTAACTTATTTTAGTATACGGGGTGGATGAAGGGAATGCAGGAGGGAGGTCGGTCTGAGAAGGCGGGGGGGGGGGGGGTTGAGAGGTACAAGGTGGAGGAGCATATGGAGGGTTCAACACCGAACTTCATATAATACCTTCCATTTGAGACTAGGTTAGTGAAAATTGGTTCAGTCAACACCGAAGTGTCTTTAGATCTGAAATATACCCGGAACACGGGACTTCCGGAATTATCGATAGTGGACAATATATTCCCATAAACTTTGATTCGCCATCAGTGATCTAGGTCTGCGAATCTAAGTAATGTGATGTTCATTTCAATAGATTTTAAACCTATGAGGTATCACGATTTTACCGGTTTATATGAGAAATTCCTATGTGACCGCAATAGCCAACCTGTTACTCCGGAACCAAAAGTCAGAACTGGTTGAAATTCAATAACATTCAATGGTAATACTCCCTGAAGAGTGCGGTCACACAGCAAATTCCCATATAAACTGGTAACCCTATGATGTCCGAATGATGTAATACATATTCAAATACGTTCCCCCCGGGGAACTCGCCAAGTTCCCGAGCTAAAGTCACACCTATTTTCCAGCAAACTCTTAACCGATTTATACAAACTTGATTTCAAATGAAAGATATAATACTCCCAATGCCTGCCATTGAATTTCATTCAGTTCTGACTTTTGGTTCCAAAGTTACAGGTTGGTTATTGCGGTCACATAGTAATTTCTCATTTAAACCGGTACAATCGTAATACCTCAAAGGTATAAAAATGAACATCAAATGACTTCGATTCGCAGGCCTAGATCACTGATGGCGAATCAATGATAATTATTGTCCACTATCGATAATTCCGGAAGTCCCGGGTTCCAGGCATATTTCAGATCTAAAGCCACTTCGGTGATGACTGAACCAATTTTCACTAACCTAGTCCCAAATGGATGGTATAATATGAAGTTCGGTGTTGAACCCTCCATCTACTCCTCCACCTCCTACCTCTTAACTCCCCTTCCCCTTCTCTCACCCCCTCCGCCTCAGACCAAGCTCTCTCCTGCATTCCCTTCATCTACCACGTATACTAAAACAATTTAGATGATTCCTGACGCATCCTCCCGCTCCCACTAATTATATCCCTTCCCTTCTCCACCATGAAGTTAACATGTAGACAACATTGAACTCACGCTGATTAAGCTATATAAATATTAAATTTCTGTTTCAAGTATGTCAGTGTCAGTGTCGACATGTTGCTTCTCAGGTTCGTGACAGTCGTGCACTTATATATGCTTATCAAGTGCGAAGAATGTAGTAGACATTTCCACAAAGTTATATTGAACGTAATGAGTCATTAAATCATAGTTTAGATAAATGAGAAAGGCATAATTGCACCACTAGGTGGTTTAAAACAGGTTTTTTTAGCGGGCTGATAGGACTGCAGCTTAAAGCTTAGGGGATCTGGGTCCGTCCCGAGACAAAATTTAGAAAATCACGTTTAGAGGCTTAGCACAGGCAGAAAACTTCATTGAAAGGAACAACACGCAACACGAGGTCGAGATTAATAACACCAGGATCAAGATCCCGGTGCATATGGAAAAAAACATGGTGGACGTGCGTATCCATGATTTGGCCCCGCACACTAAGAAAGATTACATCAAACAAATCATGTCGCAATATGGAGAAGTAGAATCTATTACGAATGACACCTGGAGAAATTTTTTCACCGGCATTCCCAACGGCGCGCCGTTCGTATTGTGAGGATGCGAGTGACTAAACCAATACCTTATTACATGACTATCGAATGCAAATCTCCGAAGGATGGAGTGACCTATAAGCAAACAACGCTAATCACATATCCCGCGCAGACACCAACATGCCAATTCTGTAACCATACAGCCCACTACGGAAAAGTCGTCTACTACAGCCAACTCTAACAAGCAACCACCGAAACTTTCAGATAAACCAAAAACAACGATCCAATTAACCAATAATGCAGGTACAACGACCACGACAACCGTTCCCAAACCAACGACTAGCATCACCAATAAAGAAGAAAATACCGATGAAGACGGATTTACAACAGCGACCCGTAAGAACAAGAAACAAATAAGAACCTCTGATCGTGAACAGCAAGAAAGCAGTACCGATGATGACATGGACGGGAACGAGAACGCTAGAGAAGGCAGACTGAATGACCCCCAAGCGGCGTCACCGCCAAGGAAAAGGATCTCAACACGCAGCAGCAAGCTGCGTCAACAAGATCTGGAAGATTTCTATTTTTATTTATTGTAAAAAATTGAAAGACCAACGGCTCAGTTGTGCTAACGCATTGATCCGTTTCAAATAAATCTTTAGATTAAAAAAAGTTTAAAATACTTGTTTTGTCATTTGAACAAATAATTGCTAGACCATTGCGACCACCATACATACTGGCATATCCCATAATTATAATGACCACTTGGATATCAATTCTGTAACACTTATGCACTTAACGGCAGGACAGAACCACCGTTGGTGGTAAGCTCTCGATTATCTTTGGATGTGCCTTTTACTCAACTTTTACGCTTGAGATGGATGTCTGTTCTCTGTGCCGAAATTGATGTTGCTTCTCAGTTTTGCACGACCCAGGGGGAACTTGGCCTTGATCCCACTGTTCTGTCATCGATGTTACGTGATATTCGCTATGGAATATTGTTTGTTTGCGGTGCATTCGTAAACAATGTCTCGCAGAAAAAGTCTAAAAATTGTTGTTGGTTTTGTTAACCCCGCTCCACTAGTACGTCTTAAATTTTTAGTTTTTCTCTCGGTAATTAATGGTTTTTCCCCAACTGTCAATACGCGACATCATTTATGAACGGCCCTAGGTAATATCTTAAAAGCAGACAATCCAATGAAAAATAGGATTGACAGGATTTTTGTGCGTTTTTAGCACCTTGTGTCACATCTTTTATGTTTGGTATACATACTAAGAATACCAAATCATGTGATGTGATGGCCGGAAGATTAGAGAAGCAACTTTCCCTTCAATATTAAACACTTTACCGAAAAGATGAAAAAATTCTATTTTGACACATCGTTAGACCAAATACAAATTAAATGCGCCAAAGTCCCATACAAATGGTGCATCACTTTTGGCTCACCAAAAAAACGAATTAAGCAACCCAATTGATCTGCTACGTCTTGACAGGTTAGAGTTTCCCAAAAATATTGAAACTGGCAACGCTACCTGATCAAAGCGTGCTGTTTTTTCACACACTGTCAATTTATTGAGCTAGACTTGTTTCTTTGTTGTAATAAGCTGTTGATATGTCTAAAACGGAAACCAGTTTTGCTATTTCAGAGGCAACTGGGAGAAATTTTATATTTCAGGTAGGTACTTCACTAGTCGAGTAATCTAGAGATGATCTAATCCAATAAATATTATAGCTTCTACCGTATTCGCCGAGCGGTGATTGATTGGAAAGATATCTTGTTCCTTAGATTACAAAGGAAGAGAATCTACGGCATGGAAATCGTCGATTGGAAAGAAAACAGCATATACGCGAACGGAGGTCTTAGTGGAATGTACGTAATGTTTCAAAGATTTTCTTCCATTTAATTCCACTATGTTTTTATAGTTAGATGCACTTGCACTTCACTATTTAACAGATACCGGTATTTCGATTACTACTTGTAATCTTCTTCAGTGTTTGTATCAGTCTATAGGAAATTACGGGATTGTAAAGTCGTTTTATCTAGGGAATCATCATTTATCATCCAATCAATAATTAATAAAAAATCTAGAATACTTCATAAGCAAAACCTCACAACCTTAACTCCAACAACTGAAAATTTGAAAAGGATAGCAGTAGATTTCAATCAGAATACAGCTTATCCACTTAGGAAAAAATTAAAAAAGTTTGGTGTAGATCCAGTTTTAGTAGTAAAAATTACCAGCTAAAATCAATACTTGGATCCACAAAGGATCCGATAGAAACACTGAGCAAATCGGGGATATACAAAATATCATGTTCACATTGTGATAAAGTTTATATTGGACAAACCAGGAGAACATTAGAAATTCGATTCAAAGAGCATATTGCGGAAATAGCAAAAGCTTCTAGAGAATCTGCTAAAGATTTACCATTCCACTTCAAATCCAAGGTAGCGGAACACGCTTTTTCAGAAAAACATAACTTAACTATAGAAGATATTAAAATTCAGCGTCAAGTCTCTAATCCTTGGAAATTAGACGTAGCTGAAAGCCTGGAAATTTTCAAACATTCGTCTCCTTTCTTATTAAATCGAGACCAAGGTAACGGATATTCATGGCTCTTCGAAATTTTACCTACATGCAAAAAACGGTCAGCTTCATGCACCTAGGTACCCACCGACCACAGCCTACCCGCTTCCCTAGATAAAACGACTTTACAATCCCGTAATTTCCTATAGACTGATACAAACACTGAAGAAGATTACAAGTAGTAATCGAAATACCGGTATCTGTTAAATAGTGAAGTGCAAGTGCATCTAACTATAAAAACATAGTGGAATTAAATGGAAGAAAATCTTTGAAACATTAAGAAAACAGCATTACGGGATGAACGACACAGAATTAAATGGGCAATTCTATATAAAAAAAACATTTGAAGTCCTTCGCAAAGTTGATTTATGCTTCTATGCATGGACTTATCTCGCTTTCATTTTAGTCGTTTCATTTGGTGTGCTATGTGCTCTCATCTCATTCCAGTGCGAACAGAACATTTCTAAAAGCACCTTGCAGTTGCTCCGTCGGTTCTTCGTTGACGACTATTGGCGATTCTACGTTGAAACCGCTCACAGATAGCGCTTGAAGCAAAGTGTTGCTGATTTGATTCTATTCTGTCATAGTGCATATATTTTCTGTAAACATTGGTAAAAAAATAACTTTTAAACACCAAATCACCGATCAATTTGTCTATAATTGTTTATGAAAATGATGGAAAACCATCATTTTATAAGATGATGAGAAAACATCTTGCGAAAAGCGTGTAAAACATAGTGGTTTCTAATATTATTCGCAGAGCTATATGTGTGCTGTTCCGAAATGCAATTAGTTGAGCACAGTACCTGCCGCACATCATTTCCCGTTCCTCCTAAGTTAAGATAAACCTTCATGAGATGGTGTAAATTCATGAAACTCTCCAGATCACGCGAGGAAAGAATATATCCGGCTAATAGGAAAGTGTCAGCTTTGTATCATACACAGCCGATCCTTCTCTCTGATAGTCATCACTGAATCTCCTACGTAGTCCAAAATATGAAGGAGTTTGACATTGGTACTGATTGGGTGTCGGTTTCGAGATGGAACTTCATTTATGGACCGATTTTTTTTAACCACAATAATACCCCGATAACAAATCGAAGAAGTGTATGAACCAAATAGTTGCAAATGGCTGTAATTTCAGAATAATTGCAAATAAAACTAAATTTCTTACTCGTTTCATTCATATTTTGGCAGTGGTAAGCTTTTTTCGAGAAGAAAATGAAGTTTTTGTTGTAAGCTACGACTCACTTGCGGGTGAAAAAAGCAAACTGTATCACTTTGCCAGTTCATGAGCTGAATCATAGGTGTCGCATGACTAATTGTGGTTTTGCCGCAAATCGCCAATTGCGATCACGATCAAAAACGATCTATACAGAATAAAAGCACTTTCATGCAGGCGTAATGATCGTAGATGTTGTGATTCTGTTAGGCATGTATATAAAGGATTACGTGTACAGTGGCTTTGGAGTTCTAACAAAATTCGAGTGTATTCGATCCCATAGGCGGCTCCAGCCGGATGTTAAAGGAGGGGAACGCGCTTTCTTGGAAAAATGCGTCTGATTCACTCTGATGCACGATGTGGAAAATGAAATTTGGTATCTTGGAACCGCATTTCCCGATATGCGTGGAGTGTAGCGAAGAATTTGTCAAATCAAACACAAAAATTATTTAATATGTTCCACTAAGGATGGAAAACTTTCTGATTGAATAGAAAGGGCACGAGCCCCCCCCCCCCCCCCTGGAACCGCCGGAGTTCGAGCCTTCGATTGACATTTATGCGTTTGATGTTAAAATTATTGTTTTGATGGGATAGTAGAAGCAATGCGATGATTTTTGTGAATGCTGCATATTTGATTGAAAAGACATAGTTTTCTTACACTGGTTTTCCTCTGTTTACCTTCAGATAATGTGTGTTGTAATGAACAATTTCGGGAATGCATGGTCGTTTTTGGATCGATTTTCTTATCGTTTATGAAAAATGAGCTGTGCTGTGCAATGAAACTACCTAAACTCTGCTGGTTAAGGTTTTTTTTCAAACCAATTAGATAGTTAGAAATTTCTGGACGAAATAAGTACATAGTATATTTTACACAAATCACACAGGTACAACATTTGCAGCAAAATTCTTCTTGTATATAGACAGCATATAGCACTGGAACTAAATTTAACAACCAACTCAAATATATTTTTAGTTGGACCAGGTTTCGCATGAGAAAAGCTGTAATTTTGGAGGAATTTCCTCCAGCATTATTGTGCCCGAACCAACACAGAGTAACCTAACAGTTCCAGGTCTAAGCTATCGCCAAATTTACGGTAAGAGAGCAGTGACATGAATTGGAAGCAATACATGAATTCCGGTGAGTGAGCGTTACGAGCTGGATTTTGCGGCAAGATTCTCTAATGCAGGAATGGAACCTGTTAGTCGGTCCTAAATCCGCCAGTTCGTATTTCTACGCCGGTAGCGAGGATAATACCAAGCCGCAAAATTTCATTGAGGATTAAACGTCGTTGATTAAACTGCCCATGATCGCAAGTCAGTCCCATGTTCTATGGGATTCCCTATCTACATGGGACTGACTTTCGATTATGGTCAGTAAATCTTTCTACAATTTTACCGCTGCTCTGCCATCACTCGTCACCGATCAACCCAGAGTACTTACGGTACTCTATCAACTGAATATTCCAAAGCAAAACTTTGCTTGATTTTGCATTTGTGCGATTTTTTACTCGTGTGTGCCTGTGCAGCATCAGATAGGAGCTCAACGAATGGCGAATGATTTTTCCATCACCAGATAATTAAACCTTTTGTAAAACGCGTAAACATCCTAGAAACTCCTGCTACGCAAGTTCACAAACATAGCGCAGGAACGAATTTCGACTTCAGGAGTAGCTTTCGGTACCCTGAAATAATAATAAAAGCATTAATTTAAAAAAATATGTAAAAGAAATAGGTATTTTCCCCTTGGTGAATTCTTCAGATTTTCATCATAATAAACAGTATCTATGGAAACTTGTTTTTTTTTGGTTTTCAGCGATGCCGATTTTAACATTATTTCATCAAAGAACACTGTCACTTTGACACTGTACCGTGTCCACGAAAAATCATCAGAGCATTCCGTATTAACATATTTGTATTTGGTTAGACTCTCCTGTGGATTGAAAATGTCCAAAACTATTTATTTTCAACTGCCAGCAACATGTCCATCAATAAGTATTTATTTCTAAACAATTACAAGTTAACCGCATCCACTTCAATTCCAATAAACGGGAAAGTAACGCAAAATGTATCGCGATAAGCGATGAATTATCGACGATGACGATGAATACGACGATACAATCATCGACGATGACGATGAATGCGACGATACATTATCGTTAACGGAGTTTCCGATGACAATACATTATCGTTGACGAGTAACGCCGATAAAATATCGTGAAAAATGTATCGTATTAACAATATGGACCACGATGTGCCGCATCAGCTTCAATTCCAATAACCGGGAAAAATGACGATGACGATGGACGATGACGATAAATGCGACGATACATTATCGTTAACGGAGTTTCCGATGACGATACATTATCGTTAACGAGTAACGCCGATAAAATATCGTGAAAAATGCATCGTATTAACAATATGGACCACGATGTGCGCCCTGTTCATGTTCTGCGAAGTGATCATCTACTTTTTACGGTTGAAGAAACTAAAATTGCCGGATCAGAAATGAAAAGAGACGACTTTTGCATTTGATACATTCCACTGCTTTTCGAATCTCTTAACGGCAACGGGTTGCTTTTTTTCTCGCTATCTCGATGAATAAAACTGCATTTATCTGTACAATAAATATTTGCCCTTTCGTTACCTCGATAGCCGCGTTCTGAAATCCACCAACAACTCATCGGTATTTTGATGACTTTTTGTTGCGGGAGAGTAAAGCGACGCGCTGTGACACCAGTGTGCAACATAAACAAAGCTTGATTATGTTGTGCGAGAGAGAGATCATCACATCAGACAGCTCAACAATCCATCGTACGGTGAGGGCCGATGATTTGGTCAACAAACGGCATCGAGAGGAAAGAGACTTTTAAAGTACACATACCAATACACCAGTTATTTGGCATGCGCTAGTATTGAATTGCTGGTGAATAAGTTTCACTTCTGCGTGTCAGTCGAGTGAGCAGTTTAAAAAATGATTGGACTTGCGCCTGTCGTTGTTTTCCTATTTTCGGCCTGGGTAACTTATGCGCATCTTATGTACATTTTAGTTAATAAATTGCTTATCCTAAACACTAGTTGCGCACTCTGAAAATAAGACAATAAACAAAGAACAAGTTCACTATCTTGCTTTTCAATTGCAATCAGAATACTCTTCCTTTATGGACTATACTTTAAATGCATTTTTTAGCTTCCTACAGCTAATTATATAGCTATTTGAGAGTTTTTCGTGTTGGGTCTACTAAAAGGTCTAAAGGTCTATGCTTCAGGCATTAATTGAGATGAAACCAAAACTGTTATTAGCATTTATAATTTAAGTTTGATTCGGTGGTGAGTAGTTTCTTCAAAATTGTTCGCGCTTTTGAAGATTCAAAATTTGAATATCTCATCTTCAGTTCGGTCTTTTCCGCACAGCTGAACAGTCAGTTAATTTTTTCAATTGGTAGTTCAGCAACGTGGCTTCAATTTACTGATTATCAGTAATATATTTTCCGAGTTTCAGCAAAACAAACGTCACTTGTACTGAGATCTTGGTTAGCTCGGCTGCATAAAACTTGGTAAAAGGTGCGGAAAAAGTGGGAGTCGGTAGAACAAAATTAATGGTGTAGCTTCCAATCTGCTTATTTCGTTGATGTTGGAAAATGCCTGTATATTTTTATGAAAATACACTCAAGTTTTTTTTACGCGGTTTTTTTTGCGCGGTATTTTTTTACGCGGTTTTTTTTTACGCGGATTTTGAAATTTACACGGTTTTCATTTACGCGGATTTTGAAATTCACGCGGTTTTCATTTACGCGGATTTTGGAATTTACGCGGTACCCACCAATGAGGTTCCCTTTATCGCGGATTCTTAAATTTAAGTGGTCTTCATTTACGCGGATTTTGAAATTTACGCGGTTTTCATTTACGCGGATTTTGAAATTTACGCGGTTTTCATTTACGCGGATTTTGAAATTTACGCGGTTTTCATTTACGCGGATTTTGAAATTTACGCGGTTTTCATTTACGCGGTTTTCATTTACGCGGCTCGTATCCCCCGCGTAAAAAAAAACCTGAGTGTATAAGGTAATGAGCAGATTTTCTCCTTGTTTCTATTATCACCCTACCTGTTAGATCAGAAAAGCACCTAAGCCTAAACAAACAGCATATTTACTGTTGGAAAATAATTCAAACAATAATACGTTCAATGTTGCTGATGTATACCAATCACTTAAGGGACCATAGATGTTTTTCTACGTTTTCTGACCAGTCTTAAAAAAATCATCGAACACGAGAATGTAAAATATATTGAGGTCTCATGCGTAGTTAAAAACACACTTTAGTGTTTAAATACAATATTTAGCGACATGCAAAAACTGCTTTACTGCCTCTCTTCGGTGCCTTGAAGTTGTATAGGCAAAACAGATAAAAAGCGCAATAGTTGCAATGCTATTTTGAAAATACTTTCGAGAGTCCACAGAGTTCCAGAACAAAGAATAAGCCAGCGGTCACTGCTTGATGAATGTAAAATTCACAAATTTTACATTAAATGCGGTGTTGTTTTTGTCGAAAGGAATTTTTTAACTTTAATTGGAACTAATTGGAATTTGAATTCGAGTTTGTGTAAAATTGGTCAATTCATATTCTAGAACTTATATGGACCTTAATCCAGTCACTAGTATATATTAATATCAGTAAATCTACCAAAAATGCTTCCGAAAAAAACTCTGAGTTTTAGTACTGGATTCATGAAGTTTCAATATTATTTTAGTTGTGATTTTCTACATGCTTTAAAAATTATTATAAAGGTTTTGAATCAGTTTTAGCGATTGACCACATTATCTTTGTACAGTATTATTGAGGCCACACATGATCCACTTCGGCACCGATTCGTGAAAACCTGCTTAAAAGTTTTTTGATCATTTGCTGAGTGTTATAGAAAGAAGCAGATCGATCGAAAAAGTATGCCCATAGAATATTTACGAAGTGAAGTAATTTTATATTGTGGTTCAAAAATTGAATGCCACTGAAACGTTCGCCACAATTGTTTTTATTTATTTTACCCCATTTTTGTGGCAAATGCTTAATTCTCTCTAACCTAATCAATATGGGTATTTTCGGAACAGGCTTTACGAGTAGATACCAGAGATCGATTTTGGATGCAATTCTGAAAACCAAGATGGCAACTTCTGGTGAACCGTTTTTGATAATTTACATGGGAAAAGCCCATGGGTCGTGTTTTCACCGCTGGGTAGCATTGTATACACCAAATTGTCACGACCAGAGAGACAAGGGGCCATTCATAAACCACGTAGACCAAAATTTGAGAATTTGATTACAGGAGCACGTCTTACCTGTGAGGCGATCGTAAGCAAAAAGATGGCCGGTCGAGGTTGCTGCGATCAATGAGCCCTTTGGCTCGTCGTTGCTAACGCTGGTGTGCGTATACGAGCAATTCATTAATGGCTCAAAAAATCGTGTTGCTCAAGGCATTCAGCTGAATACAATGCGATCGTCCCGATCTGCCATGCCAAGCTTTGTAGCGGTAATATTTTATGCTGGCGGCCATTTTGTTTTAGTCTTACGATTGATTATATGCAATTATGCGATGTTATTATGTTAGAACAAAAGGAAAACTATTTGTTTTGTGATTTGAATATAATGTGGTTGTCCCGAACCGTCATGCCTAGTTTTCATTGCGACAAGGTATTTTTGCTGATATTTATGCGCGAGCTTTTTTATTCAATTGCGATGTGGCGTACTGTAAGGGGCCGTTCATTTACCACGTGGACAAAAAAACCCTTTTTTCTGACCCCCTCGTGGACAAGTGTGGACGATTCATAAACCCCTATCCCTCCCTACGGTGTCCATGTGGACTTTCAAAAAATGGGTAGTTTCATAAAAATGGGATTTAGAAAATTTTCCCATGTGGAAGACGAATATAAAGTAGACCTTATGAAAATCGTTCAAATCTCAACGACTTATGATATTTTATATTTACATTTCAAAGATTCATCACAAATAACCTTTGAATTCTTGAATTGGTTCGTAATTTCAACCTCTAGCTATGAAATCCAAAATTAATGTGATTAGACCATGTTACAGATGATTGCATCAAGTGATTTAGGGTAGACGAGCCCTTATTCATTTCATTAGTCAGGATATCACACTATTTCATTGATAACTCGACTTAAAGTTAGTGGATTGCGCTTAAATAGGTATCATCATCTTTGCTTCGTTCCTAAGAAGCAGTACAGTTTAAAAAAAATTCCTGGGAAATGTAAAACACTCGCGTTTGAGCGAAGCGAAAAGTCGAGCACAACGTACCCTTATTCATCCTACCATTTGAGCTAATGCGTTGAATAGAGATAGCAGATACTGCTCTAACTAATGTATTCAAATGGGTGAGATGAATAGAGGTGCTAAGATGAATTAGGGAGCAGTTACCCTAGATAAAAAATTCCGATTCTTTTCGTGCGAGTTCTTATGATTTTTTCGATGATAGTCTTCATAGATGTTTTCAATTTTCACACGTAATGCACACGCATATGCTATGCTGTTATAAGCACTTGGACTATTTAAAAATCTTGAAAAAATTTGAATGTAACCGCTCACACCAATGACAATACAAATTTGTTTCATTTTTATATAAAAGACAAAAATATGACGACGTGGACATTACCCATACCCTCACCCCCATCTCAATGGACAAGCATGGACTTTCTCGTGACCTCTACCCTTTCCTAAATTGTCCACGTGGTATATGGATGGCCCTTAAGGCGATTTTTGCGAAATATAATATATGCATGCGGCTGCTGAGTTTTTTCTTTGCAGGCTACAAAGCAGCTATTTTTCATGACAGGCGACCAAGCAGCAATTTTGCTAGTATGAAAAGGCACGTGGTTTACACGCTTTCACAATTCTTTTTCTTTCGAGTCGCCATATTGTTTTGGGAAGCCTTTCAGTTTACACGCTTTCACTCTTTCCTTACTTGATTTAACCGCGTGGGGGATTCTAACTGGATTCTTTTTACAATAACCGGCAGGATCGCCAATGTAAGAATTTGATTTTGCCAATGCTCATTCTACTATTAAATATATTCTATATCATTTTCACATCAATTTGAAAACACGCTTGTTTGGAATTATTATTTTTTTTATTTATGATCATTTATCATTATTCCCGAAAATGTGGTGGGGGAGCGGAGTTACCCTTTAGACTCCCCTCCTTCCCTCTGGTTACGTGCCAGCGTGGACTTCAGTCTGATTTGTCCTAATCTTTAGTTAAAATATAGGTTGCCTGAAACTCACTCAATTGCAATGAAGGCGATCCGCCAGTGCAATAGTAGTACGTAATACTCGCACCAGTTTTTCACATAGGTACATATATTGTGCATCTAATGAAGAATGATGTTCAAAATGCCTTTGATGGTAGTTGAAATGAATAAATTTCCTTTTTTTAATGCAAAAGACTTCGATGTTCTTCTGAAAAAAAAAATTCTAAGTCCTTTGAAATGCAAAGAACTTTAAAGAATTTTCGCAGTTTTTTTTTGCGTGGATTTCGAAAATCGGTTATTTTCAAAAAAGTATTCTAAGTCCTTTTGAATGCAAAAGACTTGGACTTTTTCCTACAAAAATGCTGAGTTCTTTTAAATCCAAAGAACTTAGAAGAATTTTGGCAGTTTTTTTGCGCGGATTTCGCAATTATCTCGTTGAGAGTTTTTTTAGGCGAACTTTCGAATTAACGCGGTTTTTTTACGAGGATTTTCGAATTAACGCGGCTTTTTACGCGGATTTTCCAATTAACGCGGTACGTATCCCCCGCGTAAAAAAACCTGAGTGTAATACATTTTCATTATACATGACATGACAACTATATACAAGAAATCAATATTCGAGTTCTAAAATTTTGTAAAAGAAAAGACCAAATCGATAACTTGAACCAGTAATCAGCGGTTTGAGCTTGGTCGTCTTGATCAGCTGGTAGGAGAAACAGGATAATGTTCGCATAATGTATAGGAAGGATGCCCATATGATCTAAAAACCAAAAATGGCTCAAATTCAAATTCGATTTCTTTGAATTTTTTAGTTCCATCTTCTATGGGAATTTCATGTGACCGGACGATTAACAGTTTATATTTCCGGAACTAGGGTTCGTCTCGGTTGCGGTAATTACCGCAACCGCGTGGTATTTACCGCACCCGCCCCTTAAAATGTGCGGTGCGGCGAGACACTTTTTCCCGCAGATGCGGTGCGGGAAAGAGTTTTTACCGCGCGGTTTTACCGCAACCGCCCCGCAAAAAATAATTGATGAAGTGATCATTTTGATTATTTTAAATTGATAAACAGGCTGCTATAATGAAAGAAAATCTAGCTGTGTCCGAAATATTTTGACGCTATTATTTTTACGACATATTTTGGACTAGTTATAAAATTCTAAGTAAAACATCACAAACTAACCATTTCAAATACATAAAATGCAAGATCCAAATAGAGACAAAATTATTAGATCATTTAAAAACAATAAATTTTTACCCTTAAATACAATTTAAAAGTGCATCACTTCTCCCGATTTCTGTTGGAAATCGTGGAATTATGAATCGTTTTGATATCAATTTTTCAACTGTGAATTTCGACTAATTTAAAGGAATTAGAGATGAACTAATTATGCTGGGACTTAAACACAACCCAAAGAATATAATTATCTTCATCAAACCAAACGAATTTGGAGTAATTGGCAGTAAAGGATACAAATGTCTGAAAGCGTCCAAATAAGGAGGGGTCCAAATTAGGATGATTATTCTATCATTCGTTCATCAACATCGTATTTCTATCTTCTTTGATTGCTGTGTAAATTCAATGTGAATTTTTCTGCAGTCAATTTTATTGGACTCTTTCTCAAAAAGTATGCTTCATAACTTTTTTTCGCGTACTTCCATTCAATTTTACTATAATTTTCTACCAAATTAAGTCTTAATATTTTTCAGTTAAGACTATTTTGTAGCTTTTTTGAAGCTTTTTTTTTACCAAATACCACATAGTTTGACTCCCGTTCACTTCAATTGAAGTTTTTGCCATTTGCTTTTTGGGAAAATATTAGAGGGAAATACATTAAATGCTAGAACTTTCGAACTAACCTTTAGAAAATTACACTTCATATATTTTTAAAGGGAGCAATCCTAGTTTTTGAATGAGAATACATCTGTTTCTTGAAGAATGCGGAAGTTAGAGTTTTGGGATATTTTGTCCGTAAAACATACATACATTTTTTGCAGTTTGTCTAATGTTCAATAATTCTGTACCGGTTGAGACCGGACTCCTGATTAGATGTAATGTATAGAGCAATTATTTTTCGTCAAATATGGCGTCGTTCTTATTAATGAAATACAATATGTTTTTATTTCACTGTATTGGAATATATGCGCTACTATATAGAAGTACTGGTATTTTGACTTTACCAAGCAACTTCATTTCTTATTACATTTTTATTCCACATTTTTCAATTAACCGAAGGGTTGCTAAAATAAAAGTTTTCCTATTACTGCAGTAGAACGTTTTTGAATGTATAATGTTTGCCTTAAAATGTACGAAATTTTATTAATAGAAAATGCAAAAGTTGATTTTTTCATGAACATTACATTCTGAGGAGTCTCTTAAAGTTAAATTTCGTGTGAATAAGAATAACATTTTATTATATATGGTTACACAAATGTACAATTTTTCAACACTATTTTTTAAAATACAAAAATTTTACCGCATTACCGCCCGGTGCGGTGGATAACGTGCGGTTGCGGTAAGCGGTTCGGTTTTATTATTTTTTTGCGGTTGCGGTGCGGACAATCCATTTACCGCCCACATTCGCACCGCGACGAACCCTATCCGGAACCATACAACGGATCCGTACGAATTTTTGTAGCAGGAAAACATACCTTTAATTTGAGGCATTTGTGATAATCGGCCAAACCATCACCGAGAAACTGATAATAGCAAAAATAACCCGAGAATAGTGAAAACCTGTATTTGAGCGCAATGAAAACTTGAATGCCCTATTTATCATACAACTGCGCGCATCAATTAGCAACCATCCTACCAGATGCGAGCCCAAGAGCACACTGACGCCAAAACATCGTTGACGGTGGTACACGCATTCTTGAAAGAAGCTTATACAACAGGTAAAAGAAGCGAAAGATATAGCATGCCTGGGTGCCGACCACATGTTGTGAGAATGGGAATTTATTTCAGCCGACTGCATGCCCCCACCATCATTTCAAGAACGAATGAGAAGCGCGATTGACAGATCTGTATGCGTACCGCGCAGTGCTACCAAAAGTACAGATGTTTCTATAAAGCTGCAGATTATTTGAATTGTATAGGTACAGATTAAAATGATGTCTAAGGAAACTACAGCATGGTACATATTTTTGGAGATAAAATGGTAAAACAATAGTTTTATTTGACATTTCTAATACCTAGTAATATTGAGAAAGTGTATATAGGATATATAAATTTACGGAAACTGTTTTTCTTTGGTGTGTAATACAAATATATTTTGTAATTTGACTACTCCAAACAAATGATTTGCTGGCGAATGAACTTATTATTGAAACCTTAACAATAGAACAAATGATTTTTGCACTAAGAACTCAGTGTTTTTTTTATTTATTATTGACGGAAAAATAAAGTGAGATTGGAAAGTTTGATGTATAAAACACCCAAATTAACCAAATATTATTCAACTAGCAAAACGTTTACATTAACTTATTGCTGTAAATTTCGGTACAAATTTTCTGAAAAAGTAGTGCGATTTTTTTTATTCCCGGTAAATAATATAAAATTTGGCATCACTGGTAACAGCTTATTTTAGTTTCTCTTTGCCGCTCAGCAGCGAGAGGGGAATGGGTGTCGCAGCTCTCCAACGTGCAATGTTGCATCCGAAGTTTTGTATCACAACAGAGCAAAACTTTCTCTTTTGCTCACCGAAAAAAATCGCGGCGGCCATGTTTAACTCAACAATTTGGTCATCGATGACCAATTGTTGAGCAATGTTGAATTTCGAAACACGCCTATTGTCTTTTATAGTTGTAGGAGGCTAACCTTGTGGGTGGATGGGCAACAATGAGTTTCATTATATACGGTATGCAAACTTGGCACTATGACGAATTCAAGATAATCTTCGATCTTATACACTGCCCATAATCGCGAGTCAGTTCCATGTTCTATGGGTTTCCCTATCTACATGGGACTGACTTGCGATTATAGGCAGTACATCTGGAGGAAGATCAGATGCTGCTTCAAGGTATTGCACACTCTTTTTTGACAATTTTCATGTCGCCACAAAAGGAATTGTCTGGCAAGGCCAAACCGGTACCGAAGGGCTGATGCTCTCTAACGTGTTTATGTTTATGTTCACATCATTAGCATTCATTTTCAGTCGCATAAACGCTCATGGGAAGCAGGGTGTGTTCAATAGCAGACACGAATTAAAAATATTCAAATTCGTTGAATGAAAATTGATCATATTCAGCCGCATTCATTTTCAATATTCAGTGGCGCAGCTGAAAACATCAAACGAACAAACCGCCCATTCATCCAGGCAGATTTTCATTCGTCTCCGATTATTACTCGAAGCGGCCGTGCAGCAACGAATCAAACGCATCAAAGTAGGCCCTGGCACAATGTAAGCGAAGATGATTGTTGTTTTATATGCTTTACTGGCATTTGAAAACATTTTCCTATATAATTGGTGAAATGAATATATTGTACGATATTCAACTTGTAACGATGTGTAAAATAGCATTACTGGCAACGCAAAGGTTATAGAGAACTATAAGTCACAGGGAGGATAGCAGATGACAGTTATTCGGTAAACTGATATTCATCGGGTTCGCCAGCGGAACGACACGAAGCAAAGGGAAATTCTTAGGTAGACCGGCGAGGAAAACGGAGGTATCACCCGAGCAGGGCAGGAAAATTTCGAAAAATGAATTGATTGCTGTTCGAAGCTTCACGAAGCACCTTCTCAAGCATACCACATGCAATCGATGAGTTTGACACAATCGCTGCGAACATTTAGGGGTAAAACTTATCTCTGCTCGGACGAAGCGAGCTTCGCATCTAGTTCGCTCTTTACAATGTTCGAAAAAGTTCACATTAACCTTAGAAGCACACATCGTCGAACACGAGGTAAGCTCTTGGCTCGTGGTTTTTGCGTTTTTGGAACATTTCCACAGAGTTTCGAAGCGATATTCGGTGAACACATATAAAGCGAATGCCTCGTTTATTTGAGAATCGCGAACATCGAAGTTTTATATCGCTTCAAGCATCAGCATCATGAGGCCACCGCGAACATGTTCGCTACGTGACTATCTGTCTTAAAATCATAAACTGTAAATCTTATTTTGAGTATAAATAAAATGGATTATTTTAAGATTATAATTTAGGATTTAGGGATTAGGTGCGTCGCATACCTTACCAATTTATGAGCCACGAGTTTGAATGAGCGTAGTGGTAGTGAAATTCAAATTCTTTTTTTTCGGAATACAATTATGTTTACTAGCTACTTTGATTGCAAACTCGTCTTTTCTTCTTCAATCGGAGTATATTTTCCCTGCCAAGGAGTTTAGGTGAAGATGTATAAAGTATGTTTAAGGGGGTGAGGGTTTCAGCGTGAAAAAATGTTTTTTGGTGAAATGACTCTTTTGGATGAAATGTTTGATCAATTCGCTTCGCCCAAATTTCTAAAAAAATCGCTAATAGTGTTTTTTAACGCTAAAACCATTACCCCTCTCTTAATAATCTCCCTATCTAAAACAAATTCTTCCTAAAAAGAACAATTTTCGGATGGAATCTCACTGCTGACGTCCGAGTTCAGTTAGACGGCGAACTTCAATTATTTGCATCCACTGAGGGGTAGTTAGGCGTAGTCCGTTGGCCTTTGTTTTCAACTTGTTGCGGTTTCTAACGTTCTTGCGCAACATTCCTAAATCGGCTAGTCAAATTCACTCAATAATATGCGATGATTCTTGGCATCTGTACCAAACCAAGAGGAAAGCTTCCAAATGATTTTTATAATATTGTTTTATAAGTCTATTGGTTGATTACCTAATCACAAGAGACAAAATATTTATTTTCAAACATTTTCGACAGAATCTGTTCACCCAATAAATGAAGTGTCAAGCTTATTACATGTTCCATTTTTATGAAATTTATTTCCTGACTCCTGTACATGTGTTTTGTGATAAATAATGAGAAGGATATTCCAACTTGTTTGTATTGTATTTGTTAACTAATTACTGATGAAACGCAAAGAACTTACAAACAATGTTCTAGTGATTTTTTTTTGTTGGAAATCCAAAAACAATTCTGAAAAGGACAAAATTTGCTTTATCTTCTCCATGATGTAATCTTCCCTTATTTGACTTTTACTAATAAAAAATAAAAGAAAGAAATCTTTAGGGCCCCCTGTATTTTTTTTTGAATCAGTTATAGCCGAAATGCTTTATGTAAGGGAAATCTCGGAAAATGAGAAGCGAAATAAATAACTCCAAATAGAATGAAAGTCGTTCTAAACTCGAACTTTTTCGAATACTGTCTTTCCATTATTATTCGCTTTTTGTCGCAGTCCATATTTTGATATATTATTTTGAAGACCCATATTTAAGATCAATACAATAGTAATTCTTCAAAAGGGCTAATGAGACTTTTGTAAACAAACTTATTTCGCTCATTTTTCCGCTACAGAGTTGAATTTTATGAAAAATACACATGAATCAACATCTTTGCCCTTGGTAGAATCGATTTCAAATGTTTTCTGTGTTGAAATGATAACAAATTAAGAGAAATCAGCAAAACAAAAGTTTGTTCACAAATCTTATTAGCCCTATTCAAATGTTGATATGGAATAATAAAATCAATCAAGATCAATTTCGATTTTTTTTAATTTTGCGGTGGTGTAATCCCTTAAGTGGTTGATTTAACGGCTTCTTTCAAAATTTATCGAACCTACTCCCATTCGTTCATTCGTTAGAGTATTTTTTGTTAAAGAGAGTGTATTAAATTAATAGGAACATTTAAATTTAGGAAGTTATGACCCTCGCTCCACAATGCAGTTTGCGACAGAATTGCTCAACTGAAAATTATTAAATGAAATGAATGAAAACAAACATTAGACTATAGCATTTTGTACGCATGCACTTCAGAGGTCCAAGGGTTACAATTTCTGTTCTAGTTCTCGGATCGCCAACACATTTTTTTCGATTTTTTGGCCCAGTTCTCAAGGGAAATCCAGTTTTTAACTTTTTGCATACATATTCCATTGAATGAAGAACTTAGATAATGTATTCATAAAGTATTAGTAATAATTCGATTGTCCGTTCATTTTAAAAGGCTATTTTCTATAACTTTACAACTGATTTAATTTCACTTTCAAAATTTCTCGAAATATCATGTTCTAAAAGTTTTCAACCGATCTAATATTCGAAAACAGTTATAAAAATGTCTCATCATACTGGTAGATGGATTCAAAGCGTTTTTTTAAATAAGTGCACGAAAAAACATGCGCCCTTCTAAAACATACTTCTGAATCAAAATGGTTTTACTGTTAGTCGAAAACAAGATTTACAAAACGACCAGAACTGCCAAATATGAATCGGGAATGGTCGAGTTTATTGACATTCCCTATTTATTTCTAGGATTCATCATACACATCATGACGTTATTTATAACTGATAATCGATTTTTTTCTTTGAATGGATATCGATATCTTTATCCTCAAGAAACTGACATAACTGGATCCTCAAGAAACTGACATAGGAACATGACTAAGATAAGCGAGCCACTCAATACGTTGTGTACATTGTGTTTAACTTCATTTTCTAGCCCTAATTTATTTCATTTGAAAATTTATCCCCGCCCTGTCACGAAATCTTGATTTTATCCCTACTGGTAATATATCAGTAGGGTATCTTAAATAAACTTGTTACGTCACTTTTCAGTTAACCCCAGCATCCATAAGCTACACATTGTCACAATTATTTTTCACCTATTCCACCCTTAATACAAGGCCTCTGTCTAGAATATACTTTTTTTGCATAACTAGTAGGTAGGTATTTGAATAAAGAAAACTAATATCGTCCGGCGAACATGTTAGCGATGGCCCTCGCGATGCTAAATTGATATAATCCTTCGGTGTTCGCGATTCTGAAATACTTCGAGGTAAACTTTTTTCTTTGTTCGCGAACATCGCTTCGAAGCTCCGTGTAACTGTTTCAAAAATATCGATCACACGAACCAAGAGCTTAGCTCGTGTTCGTCGAAAACTACGCAAAAGCTTTTACATATCTTTCCGAACATCAATGAAATGAACAAGAAGCTTCATTTGTCCTCGCCGAAGAGCATGCAAAAGTATCGCCCAAATGTCCGCAATTACGATGGTAAGCGATTGTGATGCGAAGCTTGTGAATACGAACTAGTAACGCAAAGCTTCGCGCTTTGAAAGTATTCGAACATAGGTTCGGTTCGAATATTTCCTGCCCTGCACCCGAGCGACAACGTGGGAAGCAAACGATACAATGGCGACGAGGTATAAAATTGGTAAGTCGAGGAGGTACAGATTTTCTCCGAAACAAATTCATTTGGCCTACTGGGGGGTTCGACAAACATAAAGCATGAAGAAGGCATTTAGCACAGTCCGAAACGAACGGAACCGTAAAGGCGCTGTAGGGGGAAATGTGTGTTCCACTATAAAGGCTTTCAGAATTTTCAAGGGCGGAGGCCCGGATCCGGGTGCATGACGAATTGAATCGAAACAAAAGGAAGTGTGGTTATGGAGCTTATACGTTATGGACGTAGGTCAGGCTAAGTGCAAATGATGCTTCCTGCAAGGTCAGGCTAAGTGCAAATGATGCTACGTACAAGGTCAGGCTAAGTGCCGAAGCTACTAATTGCAAAGTTAGTATAAGGTGAAGTGGCATACGACGATGGGGCTCAAAGCTAGTGATGCTACGTGCAATATTCAGGCACAGTGCCGAGATGCTACGTGCAATCATGGGTGTGATTATTCGTAATGGTTCGAAAAGTAGGCCATGAAGGGTTTGTGTTCTTTGTAATACGGTGGGGTTTTTACAAGATACACGTTAACATCAATTTGTGAAAAAAAAAATTAAAATTGTTCTCTGGAAACCAACGAATTGTTTTATCTGTTTGTTTTAGATGCATCGCGATGCCTCCATTTAAAATAGGAGCCGATCCACGAAATGATTGGATGAAATGGCGGAAAGCTTTTGATCGATTTTTACGGGCGAGTAAGATTGAAAATGACGAAGAAAAGTTTGATATACTTCTCGTTCTTGGTGGTATAGAACTGCTGGAGTATTATGACAAGATTATCAAATACGAAGTCCAGCAAGTTATTAATTCGGAAGAAGTTATAGTTTTACAGTATGAATCGGCTGTAACCTCACTAGAAAAATACTTCGCACCACAACTGAACAAAAGATTCGAGAGACATTTGTTCCGCGCGATGAAACAGGAAGAAAATGAACATTTCCACGAGTTCGTTTTCAGATTGCAAGACCAAGCAAATCGCAGTGATTTTATTGATGTGGACGATATGGTGATTGATCAAGTCGTCGAAGGTTGCAAGGCAACCAAATTACGCAAGAAACTGTTGACGGAAGACTTGACATTAAATGATGTTATGATGCTCGGAAAGACAATCGAAGAAGTTCAAAAGCAATCTAAACAGTATGAAAAATCAGCTTCATCAAATTTTGAAAGATCCGTGATACAACGCATAGTAGAGAAGCGATCAGAGAAGTATCGCAATCCTGTATCTGATAGACGATGCTACAATTGCAATCGCGCGGGACATCTACCTAAGGAGACAGATAAGTGTGCAGCTAAGAATGCAACATGTCACAGCTGTGGGAATAAAGGACATTTTAAAGCATGCTGCCGTCGACGGCAACGGGAAGACTCCGAGCAACGACCGGGATCGTCATCGAAACATGCCTCCGTGCATTCTATTCTCGAGGAAAAAGCAACCACGAAAGGAGTTTTTACACTCTATGATAAGAGCGTTGAGGTTGGAAATTGGCGGAGTGATCATGGACATATTGGTGGACTCGGGATCCCCAGCCAACATTATTAATAGCAAAAACTACGCATGGTTGAAACGACAAAGAGCGAGTATTTTAAATGAACGTATTCCTCGGAAAATAGTTTTCAGTGACGCATTTGAGACAAATCAAAAACCTGGTGACGAGTCAGGAGTTTGGGCACACGTATTGGTAGCACCGGACGGGCAAACAAATATCCTGAGCAAAAGTACAGCATTCGCATTGGGAGTATCGGGAATTGGATGCAAAATCCATCAAATATCAGGCTCGATCGAAGCCCCAGAGGCATTTCCCAAAGTTCCAAACGTGGTTTTAAAAATTCAAATAAATGAAACTATTCCACCCGTTGTTCAAGCGCGAGAATTATCCTATGCCCAACATCGACGCAGCTATGACATCAATTAGGAAGGTGGCAAAATTATCGAAGATTGATCTAGAGGTAACATACTATCACTTCGAATTAGAGGAAAACAGCCGAAATATAACCACTTTTGTAGTACGAAGCGGGGTCTATGGGTTTCGCAGGTTAATGTTCGGCATCAAGTCCTCACCGGAACTGTTCCAAAGAGAGATGGAGAATCTGTTCAGGGGGATGAAAGGTGTTATCGTGTATATGGACGATATATTAGTCCATGGCGCAACAGAAGAATAGCACGACGCTACACTAGAGCGTGTATTACAAATATTGAAAGATAGAAATATGCGGATCAATGAGCCGAAGTCTGTTTATTCTGCAACAGAGGTCGTGTTTTTGGGACATAATGTGACAAACGAGGGAATTCGTCCCATAGACGAAAGAGTAAAAGCAATCCTTGGCTTGCAGGCTCCATCGTCGATTAGTGAAGTAAGATCTTTGCTGGGGCTTATCAACTTCGTTGGAAGATTTGTCTCAAATCTCTCTGCACTGACGTTCCACATGAGACAATTACTCATCAAAGGTAATATTTTCAGGTGGACTGAGAGCCACCAGATTGAACTAGAAAGGATTAAGTCAATCTTAGGAAAAGTTGAGTTATTAAGATATTTCGAGCCGGCTGATGATACCCAACTTGTAACAGATGCTAGTCCATATGGGCTTGGAGCAATCTTGATACAAATTAAGAATGTAGTATCCAGAACGATTTCTTGCATCTCTAGAAGTTTGGCGGTACACGAAAAAAAATATTGCCAAACGGAAAAAGAGTGCCTAGCAATAATATGGGCAATGGAAAGACTCTTCGTGTATCTGTATGGTATTCACTTCACGATAATTACTGACTGTAAGCCTCTCGAGTATCTGTTCAACAGAGTACAGTCAAAGCCATCAGCTCGTATAGAGCGGTGGATCCTGAGACTGCAAAGTTTTGATTTCGTGCTTCGATACGAACCGGGAAGAAATAACATAGCTGATTCCTTGTCAAGGATGTCCCAAGATCGAATAGAAGCGACCGATGATGCTGACACGATTGCGTGGCTTACAAATGAAATGATACCAGCTGCACTGACTATTGAAGAGATTGAAACAGAAACAACACGAGACGATGAACTTCAAGCTGTTAAGGAAGCGATATTCTCTGGAGATTGGGAAGCGGTCTCAACTGAGTTTAAGACGGCAACTATAAAAGATGACCTTACCACGTACGGTGAAATTATATTACGGGGAGACCGTATCGTGATTCCGAAACAGTTACGAGGTAAAGTCGTACAACTCGCTCATTCTGGTCACCAAGGATGCACCGCTATGAAGGCACAACTAAGAGCAAAAGTATGGTTTCCGTTGATGGATAAAGCTGTAGAGACTACGGTACGTGGATGTAAACCCTGTAAAATGACAGCGATCCCTGACAGTCCAAATCCCATACTACGTCGTATTCCATCAAAACCCTGGCAAGACGTGGCCGTTGATTTCAAGGAAGGGTTAGTAGGCGGTCTGTCATTGTTTGTGGTAGTATGTTATACGACGCGGTTTATTCAGGTGGAACCTATGAAACCGGCTACGGTTCAGCGGGTAGCAGCATTACTGCGGATGTTTAGTGTTCTGGCCATTTAGTAGCACTTTAGATTCCCTCTTGGTACATGTATAGTATGACACTGTTCTTAGGCAATTCAGGAAAAATTGTGTTGGTTGCAATAATTCAATAATTGATGGCAAAATGCACCTTATTTGCTTAAGTTATTTTACAAACTTAGATCTACAGTGACACAATCTCATATTCGTACACCTCTAGTGTATATGTTTAATATTGTTTCATAAATGTTTGCGCTATTTCATATAGGACCCTCCCCAAGGTTTAGGGGTTTGACGGTATTGCAAACATCATCAAGCATCAATTGCTTTAAGATGGGTATTGCATTACGCCTCGATAGTGGTGCATTATGCGCCTTTTTTATGTTATATGTCTTTTCCTACTCTGCACTAGCGCATACCAACGCTAAACCACTGGTCTATGCGCGGGGGCGTGACCGACTGGCGGATCGACGTAGATTGACTTTTGCTGTGTGCCATGTTTGCAAATATTGTTCTATTGGTGGTATTCGTGGACGGGGCTCACGGAGGGAGTCATTAAGTGTCCATTTATCGGTCGACTTCGTCATCGTGCATATACTAATTTAATTAATTTAATAAAGTAGAATAAGTAGAAACCTATTAGTTGTAGCTTTATGATAATCGTAGTTTTTCGTACTAGTGTACAACTGTTATGTGCTAGTCGTATGTGTATCTATGTATGTATACGTCTGAGTATTTGTGACAGTTGGGTCAGGGAATGGATGCAGAACTCACGTATATGATAGAATAGTGGCAAATACTTCTTTTGATCAATCTGAGCATTTGGTTCTATTCATTGGGGAAAGTCGGGCTGGATAAATTAGGGAAAAATAAATTTACCGACGCACGTGAGTCATCCATTCCCGGTCAGCATAGCATGATGAAAGTCTAACAGCATGCAATCGTCGTTAATGATAAATATACAACATTTGCTGCATTTAGACGAGTTTGATTGCATGTTACATGTGTTTTTCTATTCTACTTCATTGGTCTGTTTCTTTTGTGCATCTATTAGTTTGCTTTTCCATTATTTATGTATACCAAAATAGTATTGTTCAATTTATACACTTCTAGTCAAGCTCTTTGCATCTTTTTTTCTTTATTCGGCATGTCATGATTCCTTTTATTAGTATATCTTTACTATACGCTATCTATACTCATATAGGTACAAACGCTCGTGGCCTTCGCGATAACACAGGCCTGGCCATGGGCGCGACCATGCAGTTGCAGTAATCCACATATACTTGCGCCCTCCCAAGCCCAAGCGCAAAAGGGAGTGCCGAGGCAGGTTTGGCGCAGCAACTGGCAACCGCGTAAGGGTAAACCCAGCCACCCCGAAGCAAGACAGAAGAGTGAGTGTATAGGCGTATAAGAGGACTGCCTCATGCCAAGACGGGAGGGTCGTAGCGTAGTATGTTGGGACTTAGCTATCGATGCCTCATGGCGTGGCAGAGGAGTGAAAGGGTGAGCATCCAAGTCAGTCTCACACGGCAGGTTAAGGGTGAGCACAAAAGTCAGCCTCACATGGTATGGTAGAGGCTAGCACAAAAGTAAGCCTAGCAAGGAATGAAAAAGGTGAGCACACAAGTCAGCCTCGCATGGTATGTCAGAAGTGGGGCCTAAGAAAAATGTCCCACATGGGATGCCAGGGGGAGTAATAGAGGTACAATAGAGCGGCACGATCGAGAGTGAACCAGGTGATAGGGTGAGCACCCAAGTCAGCCTCACATGGTATGGGTGGGGCGAGTACAAAAGTAAGCCTAGCAAGGAATGAGTAAGGTGAGCACACAAGTCAGCCTCGCAAGGAACGAAAAAGGTGAGCACAAAAGTCAGCCTCATGTGGGAGTGTTTGAGAGTGAATCAAGGTGCGATAGAGAGAGCACCCAAGTAAGCCTTATACAGGACGTATAAACGCGTGAGTGAGAGTGAATGAGTACATTAAGTACAGCCATCCCCCCAGAAGAAATACCGAGAGGTAGTTCCTGGGAGGAACGATGGCGGAGCCCAATGGAGTTTAGTCGGTATTAATGGCAACGTCACCGTTCGAGCCCGACACGTCCCCAGTGCACCCCGTGCGGTAGCTTGAACCCTACCAATAGCACGTGTACTAGGCTAGGACGTAAAGGTCTTCTCCATTGTAAAGAAAAAAACATATACTTGCGCCAGCGATTTCGCCTACATGAAAACACCCCGGTAGTTAAGTAAACGTAGCATCTTTAAACTTCCAAACGCGGTCTCAAACATTAACCCACCACTCGCGCGATCATGAAACGGTCACATCCGACAGTTTTACCAGTCTGGACTAATGCCTTCAGTTGAACCAATCAAAAAAGTGACGCTCATATTCACTAAACAACACGTTCCATGGTGACATGAACATCCGCGCGCGATCAAACAAGAATACACGCTACATCATTATAAAATCAAAATTATACACGCGAAGTCACACACACGTAACAATCACGTTAATATACAAATGCTTGAGCCCTTCGTGACCATCCCCGGCACCTACACCCGCGATCTCGTAAACATGATAACATCTCGGTGATAAAGTGAATGTCTCAGCTCCTATAAATTTTCAAACGCGGTCTCAAGCGTAAACCTAAAAACTCTCGCACTCGCACGATCATGAATCGGTCACTTCCGGATGTTTCTATCCTTGATATCAGCAGACCAGGTGCATGCCTTCAATTGGATCAATTAAAAAAAGAAAGCTCTCATATCCACTGGACACCACGTTACATGGCGACATGACCGAGGACTCTAGTGATATGGGGTAACTTACTCCCTGTCAGAATGTGAATTGTACACCAAAAACTATCAGAATGAAGGTCCGCGTGACCATCCAAGAACGCACGCGTATATAGGAAATGCCACACGGTTACAAAATCCAGTCTTGACACGCGAAATCACATGAACGCGAGCACACGTGACAAACACGTTAGCATACGAACGCTTAAGCCCTTCGCGATTAACAACGCACACCTACGTTCGTGATCGCGCAAACTTAGTAACATCCCGGTAATAAGGAGAACGTATTAGCACTCACGAAGTTTCAAACGCTGTCTCAAACACGAACCTACAAACGTCCGTTTTCGCGCGCTCATGAATCTGTCACGTCCTGAAACCATTACTATCTGTCCTAAAAACTTAGGTCCATACATTCAGTGGGACCAATCAAAAAATAAAGCAAATATCCAGTAGACAACGCGTTTCATGGCGACGTCACCAGGCACTCTAGTGATATGGAGGATCTCACACTCTTTTAGCATCTTAACAGTACACCAAAAAATAAAGTACACTCAAGTTTTTTTTTACGCGGTTTTTTTTTGCGCGGTATTTTTTTACGCGGTTTTTTTTACGCGGATTTTGAAATTTACGCGGTTTTCATTTACGCGGATTTTGAAATTTACGCGGTTTTCATTTACGCGGTTTTTGAAATTTACGCGGTTTTCATTTACGCGGTTTTTGAAATTTACGCGGTTTTCATTTACGCGGATTTTGGAATTTACGCGGTATCCATCAATGAGCTTCCCTTTATCGCGGATTCTTAAATTTAAGCGGTCTTCATTTACGCGGATTTTGAAATTTACGCGGTTTTCATTTACGCGGATTTTGAAATTTACGCGGTTTTCATTTACGCGGATTTTGAAATTTACGCGGTTTTCATTTACGCGGATTTTGAAATTTACGCGGTTTTCATTTACGCGGATTTTGAAATTTACGCGGTTTTCATTTACGCGGTTTTCATTTACGCGGCTCGTATCCCCCGCGTAAAAAAAAACCTGAGTGTATTAGATTCACGGTCCGCGCGCGATTATCCAAGAACACACGCGAATATGCGAAAGGCACACGGTTATAGTATGGAATTCATACACGCGAAGTTACATACACGTTAGCACACGCGATCGAACACGTTAACGTACAAATGCTCGAGCTCTTCGCGATTATACACGCGATCGCGAGTCCCTACGCCCGCACATACTTGAACCGTACCATGAATATCACATTCAGAATCACGGCCCGCTACAATTGGCCTAATGCAGTGTTTTAGTGGGCGACATTGCCTGTCTCTTCTGCAAATTGTAGTATGTGATTCTGACGAGGAGCCCTTTCGAGAACCTAGCTCTACAGCTCCAGCAGGACAACTCTCAAAAACCTATTTTAATCCACCTAACGGTGCAATTGTGCCTTTCTCAATCATGAATCACGAGAATGTGTACGTTGTTTATAATCATTAAAAGCTTTTAAATGCATATATTACATTTTATTATTATACATCACATGACAACTATATACAGGAAAATAAATCATTATTCGAGTTCTAAAATTTTGAAAAAGAAAAAACAGCCACGGTAATATTGAACTGAAAAAAGGTGCGAAATCGGCAAAGTCCCAAAAAGTCGATTTTCATAAAAAAAAATTTTTCGAGATAACATAAAATCTCGACGTTTCATGCATTTTAAAGATGTTTGGCATCAAAAATACGAATTCGATTTCTGAAATATCATGGGGTCCCCCCTTTGAAACAAAAATTTGAGTTCCGGCTTATATGGGCATTTCATATGTGACCGGACGATTTAGTCTATATTTCCGGACCCATATAAGCGATCCGTACGAAATTTTATAGACATCTATGGGGATATTATAGCTATCATTTGGGACTAAGTTTATGAAAATCGGCTCAACCATTTCCGGGAAACTGATGTGAGTTCGTAAATTTTGAAAGATGGCCGCTTTTCCCGGGCACTTCCGGAACCGTCTATGGTGGTCAATGTAGTCAACGAAAGTATGGTTCGGTGACCTAGAACAGCAAATTTAAGTTGTTTGAGAGACAATTTAGCAAAATTTTTACCTTTTTTGCTTTCATCGGAGTATCGGTTTGAATCACAATTTGCTATGTGGTCGCACGCCACAACCTGTAACTGCGGAACCGGAAGTCGGATCGGGATGAAATTAAATAGCCATTTACGGGGACGCAATACCTTTCATTTGAGGCCAAGTTTAGTCAAATCGGTCTAGCCATCTCCGAGAAACCGATGTGACTGTTATTCTGAATTTAGATACTTCCGCCGTGGCTTCCGGTACCGATGATGGTGGCCAATGTGGCCAAATAGACTTTGAATGGATGTTAGTGACCTAATACTATAAATCGAAGCAGTTGTGGTCATATTTTAGAAATTTTTTCACCTTTATACATTCATTGCAGAATTTATTAAAATCGACATTTTCTGCGTGTTCGTACTCATCACCCTGTAATTCCGGAACCGGATCCATTAGAAATTCAATAGCAGCCTATGGGAACGTTGCACCTTTCATTTGAGACTAAGTTTGTCAAAATCGGTTCAGCCATCTCTGAGAAAAATGAGTGACATTTTTGGTCACATACACACACAGACGCACATACACACACATACATACATACAGACATTTGCCGAACTCGACGAACTGAACCGAATGGTATATATCACTCGGCACTCCGGGCCTCCGTTAAAAAGTCGGTTTTCAGAGCAATTGCAATACCTTTCTATTGAGAAAGGCAAAAAAAGAAAATAAATGTTTGCGCTATTTCATATAGGTATTGTTTTGTAAATGTGGTAGTAGAATCATCATCTGTCATTTTCTTATCATTTGTAATCTAAAGTGTGCAAGTTTCCGTACACTACACATAAAAAATCATTACTTGGTGTGGAAATGGCACAATTTCATATTCGTACACTTTTGAAAAGTCAATTAATTTGTCAATTTCAAGACCTGTTATTTCTTTATTTTTTTTGTTTTACTTAGATAAAGAGATTTTATGACTACAGAAAAGTGTTCATTGGCACAGTTTCCTCTACACTAGTTTATGAAATTCCCTCAAATTAACGTAATGGTTAAAAAAAGTAAACTAGCTGCCATTATGGGACGAAAACTAATTATTACTCACTAAAATGAAGGTTATGGAATTTTGAAATTGTTCAAAGGTTGCGTCCAACTATTTAAAATGTCGTTAAAAACTTTGATGTGGCGAAACGTAGAGCAGATATTTCAAAAAAGTTGAACTGAAAACAATTTACGATATGGAATAAACGATTTTTAATTAGAAAAAATTGGGAAAATCGAGTAATTAATGTTACATACATGGTAAATAAATTGAATCATAGCATTTAAGTATAAGTCTGCTCTGGTACGGCTCGTTATGTATGGAGAACGGACAATTACAATGCCTGTATTCTGAGCAAGAAGCTGTTCATCAATGAGAAGAACAAATAATTGATTTTTTATTTACTAAACAACATTGAAACATTTTATCGGAATATTGGAAAGATTGTAAACTTTGTCTACGAGTCCAAATTCAACATCTTTGACTCAAATGGCTGTTGTTTCGAGTGGAGAAAATCGAACTCAGACCTGGACGTAAAAGCCTTATAAAAGCAGCCAAGCGCAGAGACTGTGGACTTTTTGTCGTGACTAACGACTTACCTTTCAATAAAGGGGCCCCTTTTCAAAATTTCGGAAGAAAAATGATGTAAGATTTTGAACGCTTATATCTTTTGTTGTACTGAATGGATTTAATCAATTTCTTCGGCATTTTGTCGAAAATATTTGTACCAATGTTGTATTAAATTTTGGAATATGTAGGACATTCATTATCAACGGAAAAATAGTGTTTTGAAAAATCTTTCGAAAACGACACGGAAAAGTGAAAATTTTTAGCCCATCCCGCACAGAGCCGTCAATATGGTGCAGAAAATGAACAATAAAATAATGAAAAGTTTATATATAGGTCCACTACATGTTTGTTCCTATGATTATTCGTATTGGGTTGCTTGACGAGAGCAGTTGATGGGGGAAAGCCGGCATATTAGTTTTGGTTAAGCCATTAGAAGCCGGACGGAAAGGAAAGGCTCATGCACGCCACGAGAACGAGCGAGAAAGCGATAGTAGTGCATATTAGCGAAAGCGTTACGTATATTTTGAACCATAATAACTTTTCTTCTACTAAACGGATTGCCAATCTTGTTTCACAAATCGGAAGGAAAACGTTCAACGCTCGCTACCGATACGTTGTTTGCTATATAAAATTTGTTTAAATAGTTCAAAAACTACTTTAAATGAGAATCAACATTAATGATAAAACCTATCAATAGGGGTGTCGCAGCTTTTCTCAAAGCAAGACGCGTGTAAGACGCAGTGCATAACAAAAGTGCATGGTCGTGAGAAGCTGCATCGGACGACCAATCAAATCGGCTACCACCGGAGAGAAGAAAAACGTTGGTGGCGGTGAGAAGGCCAAAAAGCCAAAGGCTAAGAAACGCAGTCACTGAAAAGGCGGTAGTAACTGCCACTAAAAATGCCACCAAAATATCGAAGGCTGCAAAGCGTACTCATTCGGCATGAGCTGCGAAAGGGGAAAGAAGTATGTACACAGTAAAAACAATCGTCGGCAAGGTTTGAATTGTTTCAAAAGATACTTGTCTTGTATCAACATAGTTATCTACAAACCGTCCGAATGCAAAATGGAAAAAGAATTTAATTAGAAAGTTTCTTTTACTAACGTTGCGTTGCGTTGCGTAAGCACGGTATACTTCGTAGATTACAGACTGATGACTCTCATTTCCAGCCAGACTACTTGAGGAGCATTGTTTGGGAATAACAATTGATCCAGTCCAAGCGAGAATTTCGCCTGAGAGCCACCATTGCGGGCCACGACCATCTTTACCGTAACTTGGGATGAGAAAGGAAGTGTTGATGTGGTACTTACTTAACGGAAGGCCCCGACTCAGTGACACTCCCATAAGTACCACGGATTGGGTAGTGGGTGGATTGTTAGTCAGGATTCGCTTCAAGCAAGCGCTGCGACTGAGAATATACTTTCGTGCATAAGATGTTTCAATAGTTTATTGACTGAAGGATACGTAAATGTTCTAGGCGTTTAAACTCTGGGTAATCGTCTATCGAAATTGTTTCATCGAAAACAACTTGAACTCCGAACAGCCGGCTGTCGGGAGTGTTGTCGACAATGTAAAATGGACCGCAAACAATGAGTTTAAAAGTGGTATTGTGGAACATTCATAAATTATGTCACGCAAAGATTACCCAACACTAACTAAGTCTCTGTCATATTACCACGTTATTTTTATCCTTGGTCTAATCGAATCAAATGATTTTAGTTTTTCCTTCATTTTGTAGTAGCACATTAATGCCGCTACTTGCAAAAGTGTTCATGTCCCATGGAATTTCCTATATACATGGCGCAATCGTGCGTAAAACGGCCGATTGCGTCAAAGCACATGACGTGCTTCCCTCCCATTTATGTCACAATTAGTCATATCTCTTCCTCCTAATAGCGTGGCAGAATTTATAAATCGTCCTTAAGCATATTGTGATCCCGTAACTTGAAATTTTCCACCTCGTTCGAGTAAATGCTGCGTTCCTAAACGATATTAATGATGCACGAATCAAACACCCCCCGTTTCCAAATAGTACGCACTTATTCTCAGCTCAGTATAATTAACTGATGAGTTAATGGACTAAAAGTAAACCATTATATATGACCATAAAAATTTTTGAAGTAGAATACTTCTAACGTTTCAATATGGGGTCCCGTTTCAAAAATTTCAGTTGAGAAATTTTCCCAGGTTTGAAATGCGGATATCTTCCGTTCTACTGGACGAAATCGCAATATTTTTGCACTATCTGATCGGAAATTTGTGCACGTATTTCGTATTAAACTTCGTAATTAGTGCGACTACTATAAATAAACCAAAACAAGAATTTTTAGAAAATCCTTCGGAAACAGCGAGGAAAATGCGCAATTTGCCAGCATATCCCACGCAGAGCCGTCAAAAAGGAGCATGTAAGCGTTTCATTACATACGGGAATATTATATATACAGGTCACGCGAGCTTGTTTTGTGTCAGTAGGTGCTCGCTTACCACACGAGCAATATGTTCGTCCGGACGGTACAATGAGCGGTATCATGTTTGCGTTCCCGTATCAAGCGTCATCGCAAGGTTCTTCGTGATAAAATCCAGGGAATCACCAAATCCGCCATTCGGCGTCTGGTCCGTTGTGGTGGTGTAAAATGCATCTCCGATTTAATCTACGAATGTTGATGGTGTGCAGGAAAATGTCATCCGAGATGCCGTGACCTACACTGAACACGCCAAGCGCAAAACCGCAATGAATGTCGTCTATACTCTGAAGCGGCAGGGACGCACTTTGTATGGATTTGGAAATTGAAAAGTTAGAACTCACTTGTAGGGCCACCAAAATCATTTCAAAGAATAAGTTTGCATTTTCTGTTTCATGGACTGTTTCTCCCTGGAGAGCAATTTGGATTAAACCCTGAATTATGATTTATTTCAGTACGCAAATTGCAAATATGGTCAGAAACATACTGGAGTGAAGTGGAAAACATTTTTACTAGGCGCATTCAAAAAAGGTTTCAATTCTCAAACATTTTACCAAGGTGCCGTATTACATTACTCTCTTTACCCTGAGTGTTCGATAATCTCCGTATTGGAAACACAATTTCAATTTTGTTCTTTATCAAAAATATGTGGTCGACCAACGAAGGGATGGAGCTACGAAGAACACATTGAGGACAATACTTAAAAGGACGAGCTTACATTGTGCTGTAGTCAAGTATAAAAACTCAGCATTCTGTTGCTCACGCTCAGTTCGTTTCTAGCATCGGCATGCAGCAGTTCGTTTGCAGCATCTCCCGCAACATTCAAACGGCCGTCCGTTTGCTGCTGTCAGAAGAGTTGGCCATGCACGCCGTCTCAGATGGCACCAAAACTGTTACCATATACTCCAGCTCCAAGTAAATTTCGAACACTGCCCAAACAAAAGGCCCTTTTCAGGGCCATCAATTTATCGACAAAGAATGAAATTGAAGTTTTGTTATTACAAGCATCAGAAAGTGGCTTGTCAAGAGCGTTGGATGGTAAGTGAGCCACTTGTGAACAATACCGTCGCTTTCACGTAGAATGGCACAAAATCAAAAGTTATTTGTGATTTATAGACAGTTTAGTGTAATGATTCAATTTACATAAATCGAACGTTTTCTAAATTTTCGGCCAGAATGCTGCCTGTTTTTTTCAAACGTGAAAATCTGCTGTTGTATTGAATGAAAACCTTCGATTTTTGCGCAGATTGGAAATAGTTGTGACTAATTCTGTAGAATGTACAATTACTGAAAATAACGGATTTTGTGAAAGCAGTGGTTGGTCCGTACAATTCAATTCCAAGCGAGCCAGACTAGTTTTCGTTGGAAGGTCCGCCTCTGACAATAGAAGTAAACTATTTTATTTTGAATTCAACTGCAACTTCCTTGAAAACAGCACAGCTAAAAAACTTTTGGGAAAAACGCGCAAACCTAAATTTTCCACTATAATGGAAACTGCCTGCGCCCCCACCGCACAGCATCATCAAGATTGATAGTAATTCAAGCCGGAAGGAAAGGGGGAGGGAGGTTGTAAGGCAATGGAAAACGAAAATTTCATTTATATCTTACTGGAATATAATTGGCTGGTCCTGAAAAGAACTTGTTGGTTTGTGGTTTATTTTGGGTTACAGTTTAGGCCCGCTGGATTGCTGATAGCTGTGAATTTCTCGCAGGGCGACAGTTTCTGTTCAGTAGTGATGAGGCTTCCTAACGCCAACCGTGACTGGGGCACTTTTACACGGCCTTCGTTGCCAACTGCTTGCGGGGAGGCTTTCCTCCGGTGGCCATTTATCAACAATGAATCGAATTGAAATTTTATTATTACAAGTATCCGAAAGTAGCTTGCCAAGAGCGTTCGATGGTAAATGAGCTACATGTGAACAATATCGGCGATTTCACGTAGAATGACACAAAATAAAAAGTTATCATTTGTGTGTTTGTTTACAGTTTCGTGTTTACTAGGCGCATTCAAAAAAGGTTTCAATTCTCAAACATTCTACCAAGGTGCCGTATTACATTACTCTTTTTACCCTGAGTGTTCGATAACCTCCGTATTGAAAACACAATTTCAATTTTGTTCTTTATCAAAAATATGTGGTCGACGAACAAAGGGGAGGAGCTACGAAGAACACATATTGAGGACAACACAAAAAAGGACGAGCTTACGTTGTGCTGTAGTCAGGTATAAAAACTCAGCATGCTGTTGCTCACGCTCAGTTCATTTGCAGCATCAGCATGCAGCAGTTCGTTTGCAGTAGTTCGTTTGCAGCATCTCCCGCGAAATTCAAACCGCCGTCCGTTTGCTGCTGTCAGAAGAGTTGGCCAAGCACGCCGTCTCAGATGGCACCAAAACTGTTACCATATACACCAGCTCCAAGTAAATTCAGAACACTGCCCAAACAAAAGGCCCTTTTCAGGGCCATCAATTTATCGACAAAGAATCGAATTGAAGTTTTGTTATTACAAGCATCAGAAAGTGGCTTGCCAAGAGCGTTCGATGGTAAGTGAGCCACTTGTGAACAATATCGTCGCTTTCAAGTAGAATGGCACCAAATAAAAAAGTTATTTGTGTGATTTGTAGACAGGTTAGTGTAATGATTCCATTTACAAAAATCGAACGTTTTCTAACGTTTCGATATAGGTGCTTCGTTTCAAAATTTTCGGCCAGAATGTTGTCTGTTTTTCTAAAAGTGAAAATCTGCTGTTGTACTGAAAATTTCATTTATATCTTACTTTATAATTGGCTGGTCCTGAAAAGAACTTGTTGGTTTGTGGTTTATTTTGAGTCATAATTTAGGGCTGCTCGATTTCTGATAGCTGTGAATTTTTTGCAGGGCGATAGACCTGTACGCCGCCGCCGCCGGTAAATTTCAACAAACGCCGACGCCGAAAGGTAGACCGGCGGCGCGCCGCGGACGCTTTTTTCTCACGCCGACAATTCGCGAACTCGAAAATCATTAGCTCATAATTTTATCCACAAATCTATGAACATTGTCTATGGTTACAAAGAATTCAGACTATTATTCATGGATTATTCGCTCTACTCTTTGGTTTTGAAATTGTGTGAGCTATTGTGTACAACCGCAAGCAACAAGTCTCATAGGCGCGAGCATTAGATACAAGGACACTACTAGGACCTGCAACCCTGTTATTCTTTTGTTAAGATTCAGTGTAATTTTCGAAATTAAATGAAACTGCGCTGCGCACCAAAAATACATTACCTAGCCACAATTCATGTCCGTGAAATAATTAACAAAACTATAAGACACGTGACTCTGTGTAAAAAATCCGACGGTAAGCTTAAGACTAAAATATCACGATAACACAACGAGAATTTACGAACATCGTTGCACAATCGTTCAATTCTTGACTTTTTTAGTCAATAAAGTTAATATAAATCAATGTACACTGCTGGTCAATAAAATAGGTGTGAGATAAAAATACATGAAATTTTGAGTTTTCTCTAAAAATATTTTTATATTGAAATTCAAACGCTGATAAGTTTCCGTTTGTATAGGGTAGCATTCCTTTAAGCTGCTTCCCACAAAAAATCCTTATTTGTGAAATTTCGATCGAATAACTTCTTTTTAAGTACATTCCATAATTTTTTTACGGGATTGATGACAGGAGATTGGCATGGTCCGAAATTATAGTCACTTTATTATCCCGAAACCATTCTTTTACATACTTCGATGTGTGTTTTTGGTCAATATCTTGCTGAAACTGTCATGTAAAGGCACGTTATCTTTGTCATAGGACTGCATGACATCCTTTAGGATGTCCATCCTTTAGCCTTGCATTCGAATCTTGCCATTATAGTGGCGTAGCGAAGAATAGGACCTGCACCATTCCACGAAAAGCAAGCCCCAAACCTCATTGTTCTCGCCTCCGTGCTTTACCATATTTTGCGTGTGTCGCAGATCAAACTGTTTGCGCTTTGGACGTTTAACGTTTCGTTGTGCATCGGAGGAAAACAGGTTTGCCTTTGATTCGTCCCTCCGAAGGATATGTCGCCATTTTTTGATTTCTTCTGAACCAGGCCCATTAACGCTGTTGAAAAGCTAAGCATTTTTCTTCAAAGGCTTTGGCTTCGAAATAGTGGAACCTTCTTAGCAATTCTTTCTGGAAGATTGGAATTTTACGGCCTACAGCGAACTGTTCTCGGACCTACCACTTTTCCAATTTGTGCTGAATTAGTCTTGGATGACGCGAATGGATCAGATTTCGCTAAAATTGCAATACGATGGTCAGCTGCTGTAGATGTTTTCTTGGGTTTTTTGCGTGTTTCCTTTTTTCAAAGGTTTTAAGGCATTTGTAACGAAGTTTTCGGAACGCCGCAGTGTATTCGCGATTTATTTATACGTCTTATCTTCTTGAACAAAATTTCTTAGCAAAACTCGTTCCACTTGAGTACAGTGAGATGCTCGACCCATTCTATAACAAATCTTTGACTTATTCAACATTTAAATACATTTATTAACACGCAGAATTCAAACTTCAGCAAATGAAACGTATAATGGAATTATGTAAAATAATAACACGTTAATATATTTCACACACCTATTATATTGACCACACGAAAAAGCCTGCGGTAGTCTTGTTTTGCATCTTGATGCAAATATAATCATCGCCAACAACCCACTAGTAATTTGTCAGGTCCCAAGGCCTCTGTGTGCGGTAGGTGTGATTGAGACTGCTGCAACTTGGTATGCGTAATTGAGAGAAAAACAAAATAATCTATCACACACCTATTTTATTGGCCAGCAGTGTATCATCAAGTTATGAACTAGAATCATAAAAATATTAAACATATGCAGGTACAACCACCTACTAAACATTTGAGTATAATGGAATCTTTTTTTTGCGTGAACTAGTTTTGTAAAAACACAAAAATTATTTTCAATACGAGGTTTTGAATTTTTTTCTTGAAGAATAGTTGGGCAGAGTTATCTTGACTTTTAGCGACGTTAGTGCACTGATGTGGCGATGCAGAGGGTAAGATTTCTGGTCGCATAAATTATTAATCGTGTCATCTAGCCCCACTCAGGAAATATTTTCAGTGGCAGTTGCATCAGCCTGGTATCACAGACAAAGAGGACGTAACACGAGATGAATTTTCAGCACTCGTAGGTAAAACGGTCGATTTAAATTACAAAAATGCGCCATATCAGCGAGCGTGGCGTTAGTGAAAAGATTTTGACACAGAGCTAAATGCGTTACTTAGTTTCTGCACCCATCCGAAATCGTTACCGTCTTTTTATTCTCATGCAAACCAAAACAAATGGGCTGAAAATGTGAAACTTATTCTTGTCGAAGTGAGCAAGGCGGGAGTTGTTCACAACCATTTCTTAAGTTACAACACGATGCCGATCTGTGAGTAAGCATATAATAGGATGTTAGTAAATTAATTGATTCGGTGTATCGAATCTGAATAGATGTATGCAATGGATTAGAATTTGAAGATCCCCGGAACTGCTGGAGAAATTGGCGGTGTGCAGGTGCAACGAAAACTAGAGATACGCTCAGACCATTTTCAATCAGACTTGTTTAGTGATCAGCTTCAACCCAACAGGAGCTAAAACATCAAGTCGTGGAATTATTATGAATTAGAGTAACTATATTTAGGTTTCGTCAGGGTGCAGATCTGTATGATTCCAGCACATCGAGCATACTTTGCATTCAAGATATAAGCAAATCTTACGTTGAAAGAAAATGTAGTGCCATGGAATCGAATATGCCTTATCATCGCTGCGATTTTCTACTTATAAGAAGTAAAAGTAAACGCCAACCTGTAAAATGAAGTAATCCCAGCATAGTTCAGCCGGAATTGAACTGGAAATCTGGCTTGTTCCAGTTCGTACACGGGATTCAGTGGCACAACCGATTCTAACTAGAATCGGATGTGTCACTGTAGCAGGAATACGAACTGGAACCAGCCAGGATTCCGGTTCATTTCCGGCTGAGCTGAACTGGGATGTGTCTACCTTGAAAGGTATCCTTACACGATAATGAAAAGTGATATTTCTGCGCAGTAATGCCATTAATAACGCCTCCTGTTAGGGTACCTGATATCTGCGGGAGCGACGGTAAAGAAGACTAAATTGAAACAAAAAACAACGAAACGACAACAAGAATTAATCTCCTCAAACAAAACAAAAACTGTTTTATCGTTGCTTAATTTCCCAAATATAGAACAATAAATAATTATTATGGGTCATTGAAATACAGTCGTTAATCTGCATTCTTCAAATTTGTCAATTGCAATCATTATTTGATGCGAAGTCGTAGTATGCGACATCGACAATTTTTCTATTTCGTTTTTCAAATTTTACAACTGTAAAAATAGTTCTACCTTTCATTTATTATCTTGCATTTCGCAAGCAGGGTGGGCACTATTAGAGCATCAGTTAAAAAATTTGATTTGGTTGCGAGAATTACATTTTGTGCAATGTGTTCAGCAGATGTCGCTAGTACATTGTGGGCGATTATTTTTTTAGAATTTTCTTCAAGCTGTAACGTCTGTTTGTATGTGCCTCATACAATAGAACCCGAAAATTTGGGAAAGGAATTGTACTGCCAAGATATTTTTTTAGTTATATAGGTGTCAATATTTGTTACGCCGACACACGCCGGCGCGCCGCCACCGATAGAATCCAACGGCGTGACGCCGCCAACGCCGCCGGCCAAATATGTCGCTTACGCCGCCGCCGATTAAAAATGCATCGGCGCACACCTCTACAGGGCGACAGTTTCTGTTCGGTAGCGACAGAGAAGAGAAGTACCACTTAGAACAAAAAAAATCACGAAAGTTCTCACAAAAGCGAATCGGATTTGTTGCTGGTTTTCCTTGCTTTGATTTGAGAGTGCACCCGTATGACGTTTCAACTAGTATAAATTTTAAGACTGGCTCGTATAAATCGTTCCAGACAGTACGGTCGAGCTTCGCTAAAGCGTACAGTAAATAACAGAAATGTATTATTGCATTTCGTGTCATAGATTTTACTTTTCTGATTGATATTATGCTTATTGCTGTATATAATCATTGAACGTTCGTTTTCTAAAACGACATTATCGGTTATTTTTGCGGGGCGTCCAAAGAATCATCCAGTTTCAACGGAATGTTCTCTAATTACCTGGTCCGACGGGAATGCTTTTATTAATTTGGCACATTGAAGAGTAACTCGTAAGGAACCTTTACTAAGCAACACATGATTGCATCCTAAGTAGTGGAACGTGATCTTCCGCATGGGTGGTGGATTTTTCCATTTGTCATAATTTGTCGTCAAAATATTACTTGTGATAATTAAGCTGAAGAAGTAAACTTTTTTTGAATTCCAATCCAATGCAGTGAAAGCTAATGTAAGTACTTAAGGTCACAAGAGCACTTAGCACATATTAGGGAATCCAATGGAAGATTTTGTCGTGACAATTCAATTTTGTTAAAAAATATTTGTAATTTTGCGAACAAGAAAATAAATAAAAGTTCGATCATACGTCAGCTGCATCAGAACAAATCGAAAACAGCATATGGCTTAGTGACCCAATTAACGTATACAATCTCGCCATCGTCGGAACAGCATTTGAGTTGTTTTCTCTAACAGTCTAACTATTTTTAAATTTATTTTAGAAAAATTGGCTGCTGAGTAACTGATAAATAATTGCTTCTCGGTACGCAGATCTGAAAAGTGTGTAACAGCGTTGTCACAAGTACAGATTTATCTAGAAAGGTAAAGGTTTAGTATCGAGTATTTTTGGTACAGATTCTATACGATACGGATAACATATTTTTGCAAAAAAGTACTGATTTTTTTTTAACATGACATATAAAATAATTTAACACTGCGATGAATACCAGTAAACAGGTTGTAAATGTTGAGTTAGACCGCTGACAGAGTGATGGCGAGAAACTGAACTGGAGCTAGCACTGACATTAGGATGCGGGATTCGAGAAACTTGCTTGCAGCAAATCAAAGGATTGATGTCAAAATAGATCTGTTACAGTACCGGGAGAAACTGGAAGTACTTCTCATTTTCTACTTCTAGTATCAAACCGAATTAAAAATTTGCAAGTTTTTTTGTTCCTGTTTGCTACGGAGCAGCTAGGAGCAAGAAGCGTGTATTGAAACAAACCTAATGAAAGCCGAGTGGATCTGCGCGGATTGCTTGCGTTTATTGTGATAGGCCGCTTACAGAGTAGAGGCGAGAAACTGTGTAGGGGCTGGTATTGACAGTAGGATGCGAGATGCTAGAAACCTGCTTGCAGCCTACCCGGATATAATTTTACAATAGCATTTACCCTACAAACAATCATAAAACAATGAATATTATAGTTTCTACTGTTTCAACATGGTTCGACGCAGCGTTCTCGCAGTAGATTTACAATAAAATTTCATGTAATAATCAATTTTACTGTTCAGAAAAAAAACTGATACAGTAAATTCACATTAAATTTGACTGTTTTCGAGAAAAAAAAGTATGAAGAAAAATCAATTTTTTTGATGTTAAGATACATAACCACCCCCTTTTCTATTGCAAAAATCGATTTTACATTGAAATTTACTGTAGAAACGTTAAAGTTTATTGTTTTTGCGTGGTAGCATAACACTAGAATTTACTATAAATTATTGTAAAATTACTGTACTGTCACAGTGAAAATCATGGTTTTGTTACCGTATAATTCTATTCGGGTATCAAATGGAACCTATCAGAGTGAAAGTAGGTAACCGGTGCAGATCCGCTCGGCTTTCACTTTGACATCATCCCTTTGGTTTGCAGCAAGCAGGTTTCTCGCATTATAATGTCAGCTCTAGCCCCAGCTTAGCTTCTCGCCGCCACTCTGTAAGCACCCATAGAGTACTTGACAATCTGTAACTGTATTAGTGTGTTCAACGATTTGTTTTCCTCCACCTTAACGACGCTGAATCCTTCTGGATGAAAGCTCGACACGTTAATCGTTTGTTTACCATTTATCTGTCAGTGTCATTCCAATCGAGCACGAGACCTGTCAATGTCATTCCAATCGAGCAGAAGACTTGTCAAATGTTGCAATCTGATGAATGAATTTTGGAAAGTATTGTGATAGTGAGTTAAAATATTTTGAATAAATTTCTGTTTCGGATCTCTAAGGTAAAACACAACTTTTATCATTACAGTGCCTTCTAAAAGTTGCATCAACCATTGCAGCTATCCGCCATGTTGTTATTTTCTGGTAAACCACCGAATCAGACCCATTCCGCACGAAAGTCGTAGTTTTCCAGGAAGCGAAAAAAACCAATATTTTTAAAACCGGCGGTAGTTTTATTGGTACAAAACTTCACACAGCACTTCATGATGAAGAAATTATCGACGTTGCAACTCTACGGTGCCAGTTTCGGAAAATAATGTTGCCAAACCATTTTATTTGGTTGGGATAAGATGGCGAGTCTTTAGTCGACTTCAGTAATTCAGCATCTTTACTCCACCTGTCATAAGTGGAGAAAAACAAATCGAAAATAGCTTTTCGGTCGGAATATTTTCATGATGGATCGCCCCGCATAAATGTGTACCATATGCCAACCATTGCATCAATCGTTTCAAAACCATTTTCAATATGGTTCGTTCAGCAATAGATTAACCATTGCCTAGTACAATATCGAACATAACCAGTGTCGTTTTTCCATACTCGACCATACAAACAACGGGTTGTTAAGAACAGTCACCATACCAAAATGTGCTGTTTTCCATATACATTTTGACAACATACCATTCAAGAACCATACAGATTATAGTGGCATGCATATTTTGGGTCTAGCGATGGATAAAATATTAGCTGGAGAAAAAAATCTCTCCCACTTCACATTTAAATTCTATCGATTGATGAAATATTATTTTGCACTCGCCATCTTCTGAAGAATGCTTCGTTGACACTAAGTGGACTGACACTTTATCCAATTGAGCTATCTCCGTAATATTGTTAGACGAGGATTTTTGACCGTCTTAAACTACAGATTTTTGGAGCGTGGTAAACAGATATACGAATAACAAAGCCCACCAGAGCAATATTAACCTCTGGCGCCAAAGGACAATGCAGTATACAAATCTTCAATATAGGATACACGGAAGGTATTGGAAATGGTAACTAAAATGGGTATGGTAGTATAACAGTTAAATTATAATGGTGAAATATATCAGTAGTATTCCGAATATGGTGAGCATTATACGAATAGTTTGGAAATGGTTCCGAAGATTCCTGGAATGCTATTTATTTATACTGGTCCTAACTAATCAGTATTGTACGTATCTGGAATAAGTTTTACGGCGGCGTAGATCATGACACCATTGAAAAAAATACTTTAAACGAGCTACTTCAAATGTTTAAATTGACTGACAGTTTTATATATGACAGTTGGCGGAAAACAAACCTCCAATTAGTGTGTGTGTGTGTGTGTGAAATGATTTGCATAGAGCTCTATAGGCTTCATTTGATTTGCTGAATCCAGGTTTGCCACATCTCGCATCCAAATGTTAGTACAAGCCACAGACAGAGTTGCCACATTCACAAATTTTTCTTTAATGTCGCAGATTTATTTAACAATTAGGCAATCCATGAGACGTGTTGCTGATTATTTCTTGATTGTATCTTCTGACGTTACTCCGCACTGCTGGGCACAACGTCCGACAAAACCGTTGTTTCTATCCAACATCCAACGAATCTGAACTAATGAAAGATGTTTGTCTGAAGGGTTTTTTTTCTGTTCGCAGGAGTAAAGCAAATCAAACTTGTTGACAAAACCCATCACTGAGTTGCCAATCAAACGTCTCATAGATTGCCAAATTTTTGGTCACAGCTTCTTTTATTCAGCAGACAGATTTTTAACATTTTTATGAAAATTTCACCGATTTCCACTAATTTTTGGAAATATTTCAATTTTTCATATTTTTTTGGAAATTTTACACAGATCTTCCTTCTGTTTAAAGCAAAACAGATGGCTAAATGATTTTCTAGACTGAAACACAGCTTCCAATGTGGCCCTGGCCGCAGCTCAGCTTAGGTTGAAAACAAAATTACAACGAGAATTTGAACTGGAGCTGATTTTGAAATTACCCAGTTAAATACTCTGGAATTTTGATGGTTTTTGGCGAAATTTTATCGCAAATGAAATAACTGATTCCGAGTCGGAATTTTTGATTTTTCGCAGCCAAATATCAGCATCAGCACCAACTCAGTATATTACTATCTCGAATGAAAAATAATTATATAAAATAATTTTGTTTGTCATTGTGTCAGTACAGAATACGAAAAATTTTCAACTCCCAGTGCAGATTTAATTGTGGCAACACTGGTGAGTAGTCAGACCGATTGTCGTTTGCATTTTTAATACGAATTAATCCGCTGAGGTTTTCGAGCCTATCATGGTTTACAGACCTTGGTGACATTTCCTAAAAATTGTAATGCGACGTTAAATCCTTGAAAAGGTACTCATGAGAATTTATACAAAGCAGCCTTTAATATTAATGATTGAAAATAATTAAAAACTAATTTCCTCTACTTTTATTAGGACCAAAAAACTTATATCGAATCCTGGAAAAGGAAAATGGTTGGCTATCAAAATGCTGTTTGTGTTTAAATTTAATATCCTTATGTGGTGGTTCTCAAAAGAAAGGACATACAATAACCCTTGGGAAGATATCCATTGAAAATCTTTCTTGGTCAGTGCACTAAGAATGAACTATGTAGTTAAAAGTTTCGATATTTAAACGTAAATATATGCTTACATACTTCTACATTAAAACTTTCGTTTTTCGATGGAAAAGGATAGGTTAATATTTAAAGTAAAATATCCGTTTGTAACCCAAAAACGCAGTCAATGTTTGAAAGATGGGTTAATTATTGCATGAAAATTTTTATTTGGAAGAACATATTCTGAGCACTTGTTGGATTATCGGGGATGAATTTTCTAGACATTTTATAACAGTAACCTCGTATAATTTTTAACTAATGTGTTGATTAACAGTGTATTTTGCAGGGCTTCGACACCACGTGCAGCTAGTGATTTTGAAAAGAATTGTGAGAAGTTTTGATTTCGAGTGGCCCTTCTCTTCTCTGGTAGCGATGAGGCTTCTTAACGCCAACCGTGACTGGGGCAGTTTTACACGGCCTTCGTTGCCAACTGCTTGCGGGGAGCCTTTCCTCCGGTGGACTTACGAGCGATTTGTTTGGTACAGGCCATGTAGCGAAAAATGCTGATCTGCTACTTCTCTGATGCTGGTAGTAGGACGACGATCAAACGCTCGTTTTCGTGCCTTCATTCATAAAAGTTCAACAATATTTTCAAAGAATGTTGCAAATTGTCAACTTGATAATTCCAAAAATACTCCACATAAACTATGAATGTGCAAAAGACGACCAAATCGCATAGAAATTGCTTATTCCAGAGCAGAATTTACCGGTCTAAAGTGTATTGTACTTCACTCCGGTTATGTCTCTGACATTACCCATCCATCTTTTTTATGTTGAAATGATTGCCGCAAATTGGTAATTGGATTTGAATTGATCTTGCGAATTGTCAATTCTCCACCCTTATACATAATTCAAAAGTCATACACTCAGAAAAGACCATGCGTATTTCCCACACGCATTAAAGACCCAGTGGATTCGTTACCTAGTTGGTCAAATAAACACTAAACAAACAAATAACTAAGTTTGCTCAGTCTAAAGAAATGTCAGCTCGATTAGCATCAACCGGCGGATACGTGTTCCCTTACAATGCCATCAAATGAAAGTACATTTAAAATTACATACGACAAAATATGTGCAATTCAGAATATAACGAAATGAAGATTGCTTAATTATTTGCATTTAAAAAAGACCGGAAAAATTAGTTGCATAACCAAGCTGGTTCATTTTCAAAGATAGCACTGCCGATGAATCACTTTATAAAAATAGGTGATAAGGGACGCGGACGAAAATAGCTGACCACCGCCCAGTCAAAACAATCTATAATATAGATAAAAACGAAACTATTTGATAAAAACATTTTTTTTAAATTTTATTGAGAAAGTACGCTAGAATAGAATCGAATATTATGCACCCATTTTACTTGGAAGCGATTTCATGTTGTATTAGATATCAAAATTAAAATATATATCTTCTATTATGGTGTTATTGAGTTTGACGAATAGAATTGATTTTAAATTTTTCAAGCTTAGTTTTGTCTGATCGTTAGTTAGTATTTTCCCAAGGCCACTGAATCCTCGCTCAATTGAAACCTGTGTACAAGAAGTGCTCAAGGCCGTTTGGCACAGTAGATTCAAGTCTGGGTCCTCCAGCCTCTTGGATTCCCACCACATGATGATATCCGTATTCCACGAAGCACACATCCTACGCAGCAGACAAAATTCCATTAAAACAAGAGAGGGAAACAATCACTCTCGCGCTCCACACTCTCAGCATTTTGGAAGAGGAATTCCAACCCATCTTCAATCAGTTTTGCGCTCTCGCCTTTCCTGTGTGATGCACATAACATCTCTCTCATCATTTTTTTTCTGCTATTGGATTGGTGTGTGAAGTCCTCCTCAGAATGTTGATACCTTACCTCATTTTGTCATCATGAGTGATGCTCCAGCAAGCCTGACTGAAACAAAACTAATATTTTGGCAACAATAGTCGGGAGTGGTGTGTCATTTTCAACAGAGATTAGCAAAATATAAGAAGAGGTGAAAAAAGAAGCCAGCTGGCGGATCCTATCCTAGGCTTATTAGGTTCTTTACTGACACAGTTAACCTCACTTTGCTCGACAGTTCGATTGTACTGTTTACATGGACGTAGAAAAATTTGTGGAGGACTAGGTTCGCTCGAAGCAAATCTTATGGCATATTCGTTTTTGACAGTGCACTACACCGGTGTAGTCGGTGCTACACTCATTCAAACTTGGGTGTAATCAGTCTATATCTTTCTTTGCACTACACCGGTGTAGCACCTAGAAAAAACGAAAACGCTATCAAAGGATTTTTTTAAGTCCATGTAAACAGTACAAGCGAACTGTCAAAAATGAACACTCAGTTATTTGGGACGTCACGCAGTGCCTGTGGGTGAACACTTTTGTTTACAGCTAATGATTATGTGACGTTTATTTTGATCCCTTTCTTGTTGTTGGGATGTTTTTGTACCCTTTTCAAGTTGTCTTTTTCATTAAGAAAAGACCCCATAAATATTTTTCTCCGTTTTGTTGTTTGGTGTATATGAACCGGTAATTTTTGAGAAGTGAAAGGGAACACAAACAAAACAAGTTATTTTGCTCATGTGTCTTTTCGATACTCTATTATTTATTTCGCCAACAGCCAGGCTTCAGAATCGGCTTATTTAAGTTGTGTATAAAGCTTTATTAGTGTTCATTTGAACTAAGTATTAACCGGAATTGTTTACGTTTTGTTCATGGACCCATTTGAAATGTTCTCGTCGAATAATTCGCCCGACCCAGGGATGCCATTATTTGGGTAATAATGTCCCAAATTTTACAAAAATCTATTGATACAGGTTCTATAAAAACTAAAATGTATTTCAAATTTCGATGACTTTGAGGTCGCTGTCAAGTGCCAGATTTTGCCAGACATTTTTAGTTGGTCCGCCAGATTTTCTTTGAAAAATAGTGGCAACCCTGGCCCGCCCTCGTTCTCGAAGCACCCGATTTAGTCGGTCGACTGGGAAATTTCACAACTGTCAAATTTTCTTAATCAGCCCCGTGAAAACTGTTTGTTGCCTGAAGCTGCCACCAAATGCCAGTAGCGCTAGCTACGTTTCAAATGTTAAAAGTCTGTTCCTAGAGGCACATCACTCTGGAAATGTATAACAAATTTGCATCAAATTAGAAAAAATGCATTTAATTTCCATTTTTGCTTCAACTTTGCACTCCCTCGCAGAAAAGTTTGTTTAACAAAAGTCCTAGGTTGATTCACTTTGTTCAACGTTTTGTTGAATGTAGGGCTAGTTTTTTTGTAGGGTTTTGACAGTAGATACAGAACACTAGATTAGGATTATCGCTGGCATCAGTGGTTGGAACATCATTGTTTTGATTCCGGGATATACCTGTGAAATGGGCCAAATAAAAAAAAGCAAAAAAATAATCTTCTATCGTTGTTTCATAGCGACTAATCGTTTTTGTTTCCTTTAGCAAGCAAAACAATGGCCATTCTTGGTTGATGTATTTTCACTAATTAGAATGTTCAAATTGTCTAAATCTGTACTGAATTTTAATGAATTTTCATTTCCTTGTGCGGTATATACAAACTCTTCCATTTCATAACAATAACAGTTGAAAATGTACACCGAGAAAATTCGTTATATTGAATATATTGATTTCACACATATTTTTTGCAACTTGTAGTAGCACATAAAAATTATCTGTCACACATAGATATCATGTAAAAACTAATGCAATTATAATTGTATGCCACATAGAAATTTGTTTCATAGCAGATATCACGTAATTTTTCTGTTTGCCTCTCGTATATTCTACTGTAAGTTTTATGCATTGGACGTTTTCGATCTTGAATGTATAAAAATCACAGCAGAATAAACGAGACTTAATTGAAGAAAGACAAACTCTGCATTTTACTAATTCAAAGTTCAACTAAACGGTTTGTGGTTACACGCAGGTCATATTTTTCTGCGTGTACCAAACGTGCGGACCAAAGACTTTTACTAGAGAGACTTTCGATAACTTGACAGATATATACCGAAAGCAAAACAAACATGTTCCGAGGCGAAAACAATGGGAACACCAGCGACAATCCTTATCTAGTGTTCTGTATCTACTGTTTTGACGTCTTACACGCAACGCAAAATATGTTGCACGCAACGCAAAATACATTATGAATTTCTATTTGGATGGAAAGAAACGCATTTAATTTAGCTGATTTTTTAAAAATGCATCACAAGTGATCTGCCCCTAGGTCTGTTCACATCAACTGTACAACACTGCTTAAAAGTAGTATTGAGTTCTACAAGATGACCACACGAATGAAATGAACTCATGATGAATGGCGTTCATGTTTGACAATTCGCGGTGGTTTGTTTACTTTGTCAGTTGCGTGAGTTCGAGTGCAACGGGTGCCCATCTGTTACATTCAAACTCACATAACTCCCATGTAAACAAACCACCGAGAATTGTCAAATGAAATTCATCCGGCTGATTTTGTGGGGTTATGTCGGTTGGTGTAAAACCTAATTCAAAACAAGTAGGGTAACCAACCTAATTTGAACCCCTACATATTTTGGACCCTGTTAATATATTTGCCTCCTACACTACCAAGTTTCTCTGCATTTGTTTGGTTTGATGCAGCAATTACAGCAGTTTTCAAAAATATCACCGAAAACGTTTCATGTATTAACGATAGCCAAGAGGTCATAACAGTTTTTGCAACCGACCGAGACGGTTGTGCCTCCAGGTGGAAGGTTTTGTTCTGGAGAGAGTGACGGAGTGCGAGACGCTGTATGCGTTTTTGTGGGAGAGAGAGAGATCAGTTTGTTAAGTGTGAGTCGACAGTTGATACGTCGGAGGCGTGGTCAACGGCATCCTCGACAAGTGGTGTTTTGACAGCAAACCGCGGGTAGACGAATTTGCCTACCACGGTGGCAGAAATCGACAGTGATCGTGTCTGTACACACAGAAAAAATATTTTGTATTGGTGTCGTCGAGCAATTCTAATCGACGAGAGGGGAAGCGTCACAGGTAGACCCATTTGCTCTATTTGTCTACCGCAGCAGTGGTACGACGAATAAGGAAAACAAGTGGCACCGAAAAGTGCCGCATCGACAGTGGGATTTTCGCAGCAAGCCACAGGTAGCCACATTTGTCTACCGCGGTGGTGGAAACGGAGAGAGCGCGCTGGTGGTGGTGATACCGACGAGCAGCTTAACCGGAGAGAGTTTTGAAGTGTTGCAGGTAGGCCTATTTCTCTACTGAAGAAGCAACGCGACGAAGTAGGACAGCAAGTGTCACATTGTCAAACAACGGGCACCGAGTTTACAACGTAACACATGAGGTGTGTTCTACCGGTATAACAGGTATATTTTTCATTCCTTTTTGTGATAGTTTTTCTTGCTAGGTAAAATGGATGAAGAGATGGGAGAACGAGTAACAGACCCTCCCCCTAAGCCTGTTGAAAATGTAAACCCGAGTAGAATTAAAATTTACCCAGAGTCGTCAACGGGACCATGGATTGTATTCATTAGGCGTAAAGGCGCTAAATATCATTCAAATTTCGAAAGATTTGACTTCGCGATTCTCGGATGTAAAAGAGATCGTTAAAGTTAATAAAGATAAAATACGCATTGTCGTTGGTAGTCTCAAACAAGCCAATGCAATTGCTTCTTGCGAGCTTTTTACGCGTGAGTATAGAGCGTATATTGAAATTGATGGGGTCATCACAGAATCGAGTTTGACTGTTGATGACATAATTAAGCATGGGGTTGGTCGTTTCAAAGACACCATACTTAAAGACGTAAAGATACTTGAATGCAAGCAATTGCATTCAGTATCACACGAAGGAGATAAAAAAGTTTATCGACTGTCTGACTCGTTTCGAGTGACTTTCGCTGGGTCTGCGCTGCCCAACTATGTCATTATCGATAAGATTCGTCTCCCTGTTCGCCTTTTTATCCCTCGTGTAATGAATTGCCTTAATTGTAAACAGCTTGGCCACACAGCCACTTACTGTTCCAATAAGGCACGGTGTGGCAAATGTGGGGGTTCTCATCAAGAGGATACATGCAATGAAAATTCAGAAAAATGTTTAATGTGCGGAGAAAACTCGCATGAGCTCCCTGCATGCCCCATTTATAAATTGCGCGAGGATAAAATTAAACGATCCTTGAAGGAGAGGTCTAAGCGCTCCTATGCAGAAATGTTGAAAAATGCTACCCCTAAACCCATCTTCTTAGAAAACACTTACACATCTCTATTTTCGGAACAGTCTGACTCTGACGGAGCGTGCGAAGGTACATCATTTGTTTTACCCGGAAATTCCAGAAAAAGAAAACAGTCTTCTTTTCCCAAGCTGCCAAGCAAGGGCCTTAAAATTTCTCCACCAATAGATAAACTGCGCCCAAAACCGAAAAATTCCGATTCAAAACCGAAATCAATTCCACCCGGTTTTGGGAACGTACAATCCAAACAGAACACCATTACTGGAAATAATAAAATTTCGACTTCCTCTGAGCCTCAGCCGGGGGTAGGATTATTGAAATTTTCTGAAATTGTTGATTGGATTTTTAAAGCATTCAATATTTCTGAACCACTAAAGAGTATACTTTCAGCTTTCCTCCCAACAATTAGAACATTTTTAGAGCAGCTGATTGCTCAATGGCCCATCCTTGCAGCAATTATATCCTTCAATGGTTAATTCAACTCCTAAGGTGAAAGACTCCATCACTGTTTTACAGTGGAATTGCAGAAGTATCATACCAAAAATTGATTCTTTAAAAATTTTACTGCATAATTTAAAATGCGATGCTTTTGCTCTATGTGAAACATGGCTTACCTCAAACATTAATTTCAACTTAAATGATTTCAACATTATTCGCCTAGACCGAGACACCCCATATGGAGGAGTGCTTCTAGGAATTAAAAAGTGCTATTCTTTCTATAGAATTACCATCCCCATGATTGCTGGCATTGAGGCTGTAGCAGTCCAAACGAATATTAAAGGCAAAGACATGTCTATCGCTTCTATATATATACCTCCCAAAGTTCAAATTGGACAATGTCAAATTTTTGAGGTAGTGGAATCCATGGCTGCTCCGCGTCTGATACTGGGAGACTTCAACTCGCACGGAGTATTGTGGGGTTCCCTCTACAATGATAATCGATCCTCTTTGATATACAATGTTTGTGACGAATTTAATATGACAGTTTTAAATACTGGCGAAACAACACGCATCCCCAGACCTCCTGCACGTCCAAGTGTATTAGATCTATCTCTGTGCTCGACATCACTTCGGTTAGATTGCACGTGGAAGGTTGTACCTGATCCTCACGGTAGCGATCATTTGCCAATCGTTGTTTCAATTAACAGTGAATTAGGCCTTACGAATTCAATCAATGTTCCTTATGACTTAACACGAAATATTGATTGGAAAACATACGAAACATTAATTTCCACTTCTCTTGCTTCGACAGAAGAGCTACCCCCTACCGAAGAATATGAATTCCTAGCGGGTTTAATTATTGAAGCAGCAGAACAAGCCCAAACGAAATGCAATCCTGGAATGACAATAAATAGACGGCCCCCTAATCCTTGGTGGGACAAAGAGTGCTCTGATGCATATGAAGCTAAACAAGTTGCCTACAAAGAAATTATGAAACAGAAAGGGGGTATACGTGAGAACTTTGAAAATTATTTCATTTTGCAAAACAAATTTGACAGTCTCCGTCGTGCCAAAAAGTCTAGTTATTGGAGACGCTTCGTTGATGGCTTGTCAAGAGAAACATCAATGAGTACTCTTTGGAACACAGCCAGAAGAATGAGGAATCGTAACGTGACTAATGAAAGCGAAGATTTTTCGAATCGTTGGATATTTAATTTTGCCAAGAAAATTTGTCCAGATTCTGCTCCTGCGCAGAAAATCATTCGCGATGCTCCCACAAGTAACGATTTCATAGATTCGCCTTTGACAATGATGGAATTTTCAATTGCACTCCTCTCATGCAACAATAATGCTCCGGGACTAGACAGAATTAAATTCAACTTGGTGAAGAATCTGCCTGACCTAGCAAAAAGACGCTTGTTGAATTTATTCAACAAGTTTCTTGAGCAGAATATTGTCCCGCGTGACTGGAGACAAGTGAGAGTTATCGCCATTCCAAAACCGGGAAAACCAGCCTCCGATCGTAACTCGTATCGACCGATTGCAATGCTATCCTGCATCAGGAAATTGTTGGAAAAAATTATCCTACGACGTCTCGACAATTGGGTTGAGGCGAACGGCTTGCTCTCAGATACCCAGTTTGGTTTTCGGAGAGGAAAGGGAACGAATGATTGCCTGGCGCTACTTTCGTCGGAAATCCAACTCGCTTACGCAAAAAAAGAACAAATGGCGTCTGTGTTCTTAGACATAAAAGGAGCATTCGACTCAGTCTCCATTGATGTTCTCTCGGAGAAGCTACATCAATGTGGTCTTTCACCGATATTAAATAATTATCTATACAATTTATTGTCAGAAAAGCACATGCATTTTTCATATGGCGATTTAGCGACACTCAGAATAAGTTACATGGGCCTCCCACAAGGCTCTTGTCTAAGCCCCCTTCTCTATAATTTTTACGTGAATGACATTGATAATTGTATTGTCAGCCCATGCACTCTAAGACAACTTGCAGATGATGGGGTGGTTTCTGCCACAGGACCAAAAGCTATAAATTTACAACAACCATTGCAAGATAGCTTGGATAATTTATTAATTTGGGCTTTAAAACTGGGCATCGATTTCTCTACGGAGAAAACAGAGTTGGTCGTTTTCTCAAGGAAGCGTGATCCGGCTCAGCTTCAGCTCCAGTTGGTTGGTAGAACGATAGCCCAAGTCCTGACTTTTAAATACCTTGGAATTTGGTTCGATTCTAAAGGCACATGGGGAGGCCACATTAGATATCTAATAACGAAATGCCAACAAAGGATAAATTTTCTGCGAACAATAACTGGATCATGGTGGGGTTCTCATCCAAGTGACATGATAAGATTGTATCAAACAACAATACTTTCAGTAATGGAATATGGGTGCTTCTGTTTCCGTTCAGCTGCGAACACTCACATTATTAAACTGGAACGGATACAGTATCGTTGTTTACGAATTGCCTTAGGTTGCATGCAGTCGACCCATACGATGAGTCTTGAAGTACTAGCGCGAGTTCTTCCTTTAAAAGACCGATTCTGGGATCTCTCCTCTCGTTTACTTATTCGATGTGAGGTTATGAACCCACTGGTAATTGAAAATTTTGAAAGACTTGTTGAGCTCCAACCCCAAACCAGATTCATGACAGTGTATTTCAATCACATGTCACAAGAAATAACGCCTGCTAGGTATGTTCCCACATACGTCAATATACTAGATACTCCTGAATCCACTTTATTCTTCGACACGTCCATGCAAGCAGAGATTCGTGGAATTCCGGATCATCTACGCTCGCGGGAGATCCCTAAAATGTTCACAAGTAAATATCAACACATAGACTGCCTTAAAATGTTTTACACTGATGGGTCACGAATCAGTGAGGCCACTGGTTTCGGTATTTTCAACAATAATTTTTCAATTTCTCTCAAACTTGCAGAACCCGCCTCTGTTTATATAGCGGAACTAGCAGTAGTTCACTATAGTTTGCAAATAATTAATACTTTATCCCCGAACCATTACTTTATCCTCACTGATAGTCTCAGCACAATTGCAGCTCTACGCTCAAAGAGGATTGATAATCAAGATCCATTCTTTTTGGGGAAGATACGAGAATCTCTGAGTAACCTAACAAGAAAATGTTATAAATTTACCCTAGTGTGGCTCCCCGCCCATTGCTCTATTGCGGGAAATGAGAAAGCTGATAATTTAGCCAAGATTGGTGCACTAGATGGTGACATATATGAAAGACCCATCGCTTACAATGAATTTTACAGCGCTTCTCGACAGAGGACACTTGCTAGTTGGCAAACATCTTGGGACAATGGAGATATGGGACGATGGCTACACTCAATTATCCCTAAAGTATCAACGAAGGCATGGTTCAAAGGATTGGATGTAAGTCGGGACTTCATCCGTGTGATGTCAAGACTCATGTCCAATCATTATACTTTAGATGCGCATCTCCGTCGTATTGGGCTCGCTGAGGGTAATCATTGTGCTTGTGGAGAGGGTTACCATGACATTGAGCATGTTGTTTGGTCCTGCACTGAATATCGTGAAGCCAGATCACAATTAGTAGATTCTTTACAAGTCCGAGGAAGACCAATCCATGTTCCTGTTAGAGACATCCTGGCGTATCGCGATCCTCTATACATGGAACTTATCTATCATTTTCTAAAAACAGCGTCTGTCAAAATTTAATTAAATTCATCTCCTCATACTCTCATCCAAGGCTAATCATTCACCAATTAAAGTGTCCTAGAATATTCAGTTTTTAAATTTAGACAAAAAACAGAAAAAAAGTAAATAAATACAAAAAATACTAGATCATTATGAAATATAACAATGTAAGGAAAAAAGCAAACAATAAAGTGATTTCAGTGTTAGTTTTAGACAAATTACTAGTATAGTTAAAATTAGTCTTAAGGATTTTTGTAACGTGCTATGTAAAAAAAGAAACTGGCGTAAAAAGCTTTTGCAAATGCCGTGTCAAATAAACGTATGGAAAAAAAATAGCCAAGAGGAACCGGTGGAAATGATACATTTTCAAATTGGATTTAAATGTACAATTATAATATTTTTTTATCGATTTAATTAGTTTGTCTGATTTGGTATTATGCATGTTACGTGTTTGAAAAGGTTTCTTTGTAATGTTTAATCTAAAAAATCTAAATAAATGGTGTTCACAATATGTCTTAAAAAATGGATATCAACTTATTTTGGACATCCCTCGATTTTCTTTCTTGACAGCTATTTGTTTATGGAGTTAGAATAATGAAAAAGTGAAAAATTTCGTAACGGTAGGTCGCCTGCTCTTTTTGGTCAAATTATTTGAAAATGTTCAAACCAATGGATGTCGAAAATCAAACGATTGAGAAACATTTCATTGAAGACCATAATATGACCAAAGAGAAGACTTCTGAAATCCATGTTGAAGAACATTTGTAGTTCGAATTTGTTGAATTCGACGCTATATCTTGACAAATCTAAGAGACATATCACAGCTAAATAATGATAATAAGAGTGTGCTTGCTGAATTCCTAGAATCGCCTGAAACACTCACACGAACAAGAACATCGCGATTCAAGCGACGTAGTCCTGCTGTTTTAACATTGCGCCGAACGGTTGAATACCACAAGGCGAAAACTGAAGAAAACAGGAAAGTAAAGGAAGAGAATCAAAGAAAAACTGAGCTTAGAAAGAATAACAAGAAACCACCTCATAAACAAAAGAATTAAAAATTAATATTTAGTACAAGAAGATTCCTGACGAACTTTGAACCTTGATTTATCATCCACTTGAGGACAGGGATGCCAAAGGTACTGGTAAACTACATTTTTTTCGGTATATTTACATTTGCACAAGCCGTACAGCCCGCTACAGCGACGCATCACTACAGCTCATGCCAGAACGGTAGCCATACCGAGTACATTTTCCCGTGGAGCAGTAGAATACATTTTTGTTTTGCTGCTGTACTCCGACTGCTCGGTGAGAGTGTGGCGTAGTAAAGTTTGTTCTCTCGCTTTGTACATTTTTCTCTGCATAGTCAAAGGGAGAGGCCCACACACGAAAGCGATGATGCCGGTCGTGGCGTAAACGAACCGCATTTATTGTAGTCGTTTTTGATTGAAAATATTGAATAGATTAAAAATATTAAAAAGTGTAAAATAAGGAAAGAGAAGCTGTACCGCCCGCGTCTGGTGGCTGTACTGCGGCAGTATTTCTTTGTCATGTTACTGCTTTGCTTACAGACTGCCGCGGCTGCTTTGCTTACAGTGGGACGAGCCCGGACTTAAGTCCATATATGAAGGTTATGCGATATTCTCAGTAGTATTTTTCTCGTATCAACTGAGCCATTAGAGACATTTTCGCGAGATTTTAGGTGATTTGAATGCAAAATGAATTTTTGACAGCTTTTTGAAGGGCATAACTCAAGTGTTTTTTGCATTATTTGACCATAGGAACTACATACGGTTATTCTCGTTTTTCAAAGAAACGGTTGATTTTATGAATTGCGTTACTTCACCAAAATAATCCGTGTGATAAAATTACATCGTAAAATCGCCAAAAATAAGTCACTAGTTGGTTTAGTCAGTGTTTAGATAACTGTTTGTCATGAATTTTTATTGAATTCGAACTTCTAAAGCGATAACAACAACGACGCCCGTGAATGCCCGCGATCACACTATGCTCATTCGAAAGCTTTTCATTTTCTCTTTAAAATGAGCCTATGCTAGTTTTGCGAAAACTTGCGATAAGCAGTCAAAATTTGAAAAAACTGTGAATGGAGACGCATGGTTATTACTGATATTTAATTTGAATATTCACTTTATGACTAGAATAATGACACTAATTTATGCACAGCAATAATAGCATTTAGAGCATGATCTACAAGGGTTTTACTAGTGATCAAGAGTAAGGAGCCGAATGGGAAGTATGGTTTTTAAGTGGTAAAGGAATTAAGAATGTTTAAAATTCAGTCAATATTTTCAACCATCTGAAATGTGTCATAAAATGTTTCATGAACTATGTTTGCTAACTTACGCAATAACTGTCAAATTGAGTGAACACAGTTGAGTTCTAGTCATTTGATAAGACTTTTTTTTCGAGTTTGCATAGCGCTGATATAGCTTAAAGGTATGCGATATTACCCTAATAAAATAAGACCATTTTTAAATGAACCATTAACGCGAAAAAAGGATTTTGGATTTATTTTAATTTAAGGTATGAAATAAGCAATATAAGCAACTTAAAACACACCTGCGAAAACAAAATCGTTAACCATCTTGTTGATTAGTGAATGTAATCAATATTCCACTAAGACGCTCAAAATGTTTGTTGTGAAAATGAAAAAAATGGAGTTTTCATACCAAGTAACCCACTAATGAATTAAACGTTCCAAAATTAATCGATCACATCTTATTTCATCCTTAAAAATAATATAGTCATTTCTAAAGCCACATAATGAGAATCAATTCGTTTCAATACGGAAAATAAATTCCAAAATTACAATTGAAAGAAATCTTTATAAAAGACAAAATATTTACTTTTAAGCCACTCTAATAAATATTTATTTATTTATTGTCGTCAAACAAGAGTAGACCGTTTTGTTACAACGATAAAATATAGTATACACTTAAAACATAAAATACTAATAACTAAACTAAACACTATCTGGTTTACATAGCACTACTTTAGGATGTTCTTTATAAGCGAATAGAATTGAAATATTTTTTTAATTTGCTTTTTGTCATTGTTAAGTCAATAGCTTCGCAGTGCTTGTTGTAAGTTGCCATCATCTGATTTAATGGTCCAAACTTGGCATAATTTGTACGATAATTGTTTGTTATAAATGTATTTCGGATTCGTAACTGCCGGGAAGGCATATAAAAATTAAGTTTAGATAGAAGTTCGACTGAATCAATACGACACGAAATGATATCGTTTAGAAATGAAACCATTGCATATTCTCGGCGCTCTTTTAGTGTTTGGATGTTAATGAGCATACAGCGAGCTTTATAAGATGGGAGAGGAAATCGTGTCCAACCTATTTTGCGAAGTGCAAACAATAAAAATTGCCTTTGTACTGATTCTATTCTTTCTTCATGTGTGATTGAGAAAGGTGACCAAACTATGCTACAATATTCCAGTATTGACCTTACATACGAGATGTATAATGTTTTAATTGTATATGGATCATTAAAATTGTAACTAAAACGCTTTATAAATCCAAGCATGTTATTTGCTCTATTGATGATTGTGTTGTAATGGTCAATGAATGTAAAGTTAATTTCTATTTTCTATAACCAACATAAGAATTCAGCGTACAAAAATGTCTTTAAAAATTTTTTTAACCTTCACAGCAAAATAATTATTTTTGAGCCACCCTAATGTATAATAATTTTTTTTGCAGATATTAATATCAAAAACGGTTTAGCACACGAAAATTAATATACACAAATTTTAAGAACGATTTAGAAAAAAAAAAATTTTTTGAGACACCCTAATGAATAGTAAATGTTTATTTTTGAAATGTTTTAATATCGAAAACGAATTCAGCGTACCAAAATTACATAAAGACGTCCTATATGAACCGATACGGAAAAGTTTGGACTTTAGTCCACCTTTTGTTCTAAGTCGTGCCACTGTGTGCCGTACTGCACTGGGCGTCCTGCAATAGCGAACGACAGCAGCGTCAAAAGAGAAATGAGAATGTAGGCAGAAAAAATACAGCCGCAGAAAAGGTAGGCATTTTGCATCCTTGCTTGAGGATGTCACTCCATAATACTGCTACAGATGAATTGTTACAGGAAATACATTATTGTTAACTCTATTGCATAACATTTAATGCTGCTTTGTTAAGTCTGCAGTAGCCTAATTGTACCGAAAGTTTTTTTATTTCTCAAAATGATAGAACTAAAAAAATTCACTACTTCACGCAGCGAAATTTCAAACGCTTAAACCAACACAATTCATTTTTGAATTAAATCACCACTATATCATTGATTCAAAACCCATTGACTGTTGAGTATACATTGTTTTATTATTGAACTAACATTATTATTTCTACTTCAACCAAATTTCATTTTATGCTGGTCTTGCATAGTAGCAAATCAGCGTGTATTGTGCATATTTTGTATCATTTTTTTCCTCAGCATACATGTAAGTATAAGAAAACAAACTTAAAACGGCGGTATCTATTAGATTTTTTTGCTAAATGTGAACTTTTTGTTTCGACAGGCTTTGCTGCCCAGTCACAACATACTGGACAATTGTGGGGCGCTAGTGTTACAACCTTATTAACATCAAGGATACTCTCTGGGTAAGTGCCAATTTTTTAAAAAAAGTATATTTAAGGTTACATTATCTTTCTAACTTTCAGGACATTGCTAGAATTATGAAAAAAAATTTACTGGTCAAAGAACCAAATACCTATGTAATAAAAAAATATATGAACCAAACATTATTTTAATTTTTATTGAAAACAAAGCAAACATTTCAATAATAATCGTCTTCTATATTATTTGTTGCTTCAACAACAGTATGTTGTTGAATTAATCGTGCTCACGACGTTCGATCAATAAGATAGTGTCGATAGTTTCAACAATCATTTTGTTGATTCAACTGATAGTGTGATTCAAATATAGAAACGTCAAAACCAGAATTTATTGTTATTGTCATTTCTCAGCCCACACCCTGGCAGACGTTCATCCGCCCATCTAGACTCTGTCAAGATGAGGACCTACAAAGCCTAACTGTTCGTATGTGCTAGTCCGTATAGCACACCAGTTTCTTCCACAAGTAGGCGCCGGCTGTTAACCAGTCCCACAAGTTTCAGATACATTACATAGAGGATAGTTGGAGACAGAAAATGAAGAGATAGTAAAGAGATTTTGGTTTGCTGAAACGAGACAAGAAAAGCAAAATAATTGTGATCAGTTTTTTTTTTTTTTTATCGGGCAGATGGGATTGCAGCTTAACGTAACGTCAAGTTCTCTATTTTGTCTGGTCCAATGTATCCTGCTCCTAACAACGCGTGCTAAGTCGTCAGTGATGCAATTAAAACTTCGCATTGATTCCGCTTCTATTTTCTTCCTGATCTCCTCATGGGTCCCCTAGGTCAGAAGCGGATCAATCGACTGTTAAGTAAATTAGAGATCGCAGTCAGCCGTGATGTCCGCGAATTTCATACATACATACAAACTATTTGGCGCAAGTTCAGAGCGTGTAACGTCGTGTCATCTAGTCTGTCATCCTATGGAAAATAATCCTACCATCGCCTTGGGGTCAACGTCATATTGGCAAATTTTGCATTGAATCCGCTTCTATCTCTTCCTAATCTCCTTTTTGTCTCCTAGGTCCGAAGCAGATCAATCGACTATTAATTGAAACGGTAAACATACTAGCAGTATTAGTCCTTACTCGCGAATACTTTTCCTTCAACTGTGCTGTTCTTCTCTATCTTATAACATAACTCGATTATCCCTGTTCTAGTCAATATACATATTCATTACATTATGGACCGGGCAAATCCTTAATTTTCTATTATTATTATCCTGAGTAGCTATACCAGTGAAGGTATTTTAGGATTTCGCAAAAAGAATCTCTGCCAATAAAGGCGTAATAAATATTTATCCACTATTAACCATAAAGTTTGCTCGAACCGAATGTCCGCCTGGTTCGACTCGAATAGACCACACCGACCCGAAAGGGTTGCTTATCATTTCTGAGAGCCGGTGTGCTTGGTCGAGTTTAGTAATCATAAGAACAAGTCCTGAATAATTAACTATCTCTTAGGTGCCAGTCCTGCACTCCTTTCCTGAACTAGCCTCATACTCACGATCAAAAGAGTCGACAACTAGTAGGATCCACATGTCCCCCACCCAAGTGAATTGATCAACTTGCAAGTAGGAGCACATATCTACCAACCAGCCAAGAAGACTTCCGAATCAATGAGAATGGACCATGCCAGTCGAAGGCCACAGGCCCAGCGCCATCTCGTACAGTGTCATTGTCATTTCTCAAGATGAGAACCTACAAAGCCTAACTGTTCGTATGGGCTAGTCCGTATAGTTTTTGGTTTGCTGAAACGAAACAAGAAAAGCAAAACAATTGTGATTAGTATCGTAGCTATAATAAATAAATAAACGATTTCTCCTCTGTTGTCGGTTTCCCTGTTCGCAGTCCTCCCTCCTGTTCCTGATCTGTTTGGGCCACTGGCTTTCCGTTTCCTTGGCCGTCCGGTTCTCCCTCACACATCGTAGCAGGAGAAACAAATAAAAAGACAAAACAAAACAAAATGAAAATAAATGGACGTCTGCTATCTGTGCCTAAATTGATGTTGCTTCTCAGTTTTGCACGACCCAGGGGGGACTTGGCCTTGATCCCAATGCTCTGTCACCGATGTTGCGTGATATTCGTTATGGAATATTCTTTGTTTGGGGGCCATTCATAAACAATGTTGTACCTTTTTTTATCCCTGATCCGCTGATACGTCTAAAATTCATTTTTAGTTTTTTTATCTCGTTACGTGACGCTCTTCCCCTATTGTCAATATCCAACATCATTTATGAATGGTCCCCTGGTGATATATTTAGAGCAGACAATCCAATGAAAAATAGGATTGACAGGATTTTAGTGCGCTCTTGGCACCTTGTGTCACATCTTCATGTTTGTTATACATATTAAGAATACCAAAGCATGCGATGTGATGACCGGAAGATTAGAGAAGCAACTCCTCCCCTTCCCCCCCCAGAAACGTCAAAACCAGAATTTATTGTATAAATAATAATATTATGAATTGAATATTATTAGCCCTGAGATAATAATAATTATTATTGAGTTTGAACCAGAATATTGTCATATCTACAATACATTTTTCTGCGTGTTTGCTTATGTTCTTCTTTCATGCATTAAATATACTGCAAAGAGAACGAGTCAGCTTAGTAGAAAAAACTTCACTGTTTCTAAAATATATTCAGTCACATTCAGTGTGTCCAAAATATGCTTGGAACACTGTCCAAATTAGTGTGGAAGGGTCCGAAATGTGAAAAATTCATGCTCTGAAGAAATGTCATTTTCGATTTTATGTCAATGCATAAAACATCCATTGACAATTTTCTTTCAAGAACAGTAATTTTGGAGCAGACTCGTGCATGTATTGCATTAAAAACATAGGCAAGCAAATATTTTTTGACGTTCACGTAATTTTACTTCCTCTAGGGGTCCAAAATTGGTTGGTTACCCTAATTCCCCATAGAAAATTTGACAGTTGTGAAATTTCCCAGTCGACCGACTAAATCGGGTACTTCGAGGTCGACCGATTAGTTAACCGACTAAGTTGGGTTTCGTCAGTAAACAACATCCGTCGGCATATTAATCACCAGATTTAATCTGTGTAAATCTGGATCCAGTTTTAAACTACCAAGTAATCGACCGATTTAGTAGATTGAAATAGACTTGCACTGACTCTTATGGGAGTTTAACATGGGAGTCTACCGACGCGACAACCGATTAAATATGACCGACGAAATCTGTTGAAATCGGTCTATTTTAACCTACTAAATCGGTCGATTATTGTGCCTTGCTGGAAAATCGCTCCATATGCGATTATACGAAAGCTCAATTCAGATAGGCGTGACAACCGTCATTTGCAATAGAGACTGCTTATAACTCCTGTTGGTGTCGCTACCAACATAAGGGTTGAAGACATATTAGGGTGCAACGGGAACGGCCAGTTGGCACTTCACATCGATGAATTCCCCTGGCGCCGCTTCCTTATACGACGAGAGAATCCAAACTTTCAATACTGGGTAAATTCCCCTGGCGCCGCTTCCACAATGCGACGAGAGAATTCTAGCTGGATGGAGACAAAACCAGGCGGAACAGAAACGTTCGGGATCCAACTAGTCCAATGAACAGTTTGTGACTTTTACACTATTTTATTACTTTCACTTACATTTACACTTTTCTTTACAAAGGTTGGAAACTGAATGAATCATTGAGAACAGGACGCTTGTATTTATACCTGAACTGCTGCTTCGGCGAACTGAATGGCTGACGCTGATTGGCCCACCAATCAACGCTCAGGATGGCGTCATCGATGTGTGGCGTGCTGCGGCATGTTGGCGCGTGCGCATCCTTTTTCTTTCTCCCTCGTTCGTGGCGTCGCTAGCAAATTGCGCAGTTTGCTGGGTTCGAGATGTTTCGCTGAGCGGTGTGTCGGGCTGGTCAGAGAATGTTCTGGTCGGAGAACATTCTGGTTGAAGCAAATCTTCGCTATCGCGAACATCCTCCCCGGCAGGGTTGCGGGTTGATTCGGAAGAACTATCTTGAGATACTAGTTTGGAACGATTAATTAAATGCTCATTATCGTCAATAGGTAGTAATGACAGTTTAGTGACTGGACGACGGAATACTACGTCTCCCACTTTAACATCAACTGTACGGACCAGATTATCATCACCAGGGTACACGTTAACGATTCGTCCCAATTTCCAGTTTTGGGGAGGCATATTTTTATCTTCTACCAGAACTATCATACCAGGAGATACATTTGGAAGGAGACGATAATTCTTTCCTCTTGGCTGTAAACTTACAAGATAATCACGGGACCAAGACTTCCAAAAATGTTCACGCATTTGTTGTAAATGCTGCCATCTGGAAAGCCGATTCATAGTTATACTTTCATAGGAAGGTTCTGGAATGGCAGTAAGTGGGCGTCCTATGAGGTAGTGTGATGGAGTAATTACTTCAGATTCGGTTGGGTCATCGGAATGAGAGAACAGCGGGCGGGAATTCAAGATAGCTTCTATTTGAGACAATAAGGTAGCAAATTCTTCGAATGTTAAGTTAGTTTGTTTGATAATGCGTTTGAGGTGGTATTTCATGCTTTTGACGGCGGCTTCCCATAAGCCACCAAATTCAGGGGCATCAGGTGGTATAAAGGACCAAGAGATTTCCTTGCTATTACAAAAAGATTCGATGTGATTCACAGCAACGCTATTGTGGAATAGACGGAAAAGTTCGTGTAGCTCATTTTTTGATCCATGGAAATTTGTTGCATTATCAGAATGCAGCTCGCGGACTAAACCACGACGACTGACAAACCGTTGAACGCTCTTTGGTTTGACACGGAAACATCGAACACAACTTCGTGTAATTTTTCTTACTGCGGACCTGGAGCCAAGCAACCAGAACCGTTGGCGCAGAGCTGATAAAAGAGCAGATGGACCGACATGCAAATGCTCTTCGTGGTATGCTCGAATTATGAGGTCTGTAATCGGGTGTTTAGGGAGAATATGTTGATGTTTTGCTGCTAACGGCAGGCGAGAGTTTTGAAGTCTTCCACCTACACGCAGTGCATTATCTTGCAGGACTGGACCAATCATGCCTATTCGCTTGCATGGCTCTTTCTCCTTCAGGCGGACGATATCGTCGAGCAAAACACTCTGCTGTATGACAATCACTATTGTGTGTAGTGAATTTCTAAGCTCTGCGACAGTGGGGAATTTACATAAGGTACGACCAGCGGGAGATTTAATTCGACAATTACGGATAAAACGTTGTACATAGGCAAGAATACGTTGCAGCTTTCGGAATGAACTATATTTTTTGAAAAGCGGAAGGTATTAAACAGGGACATCACAAGAACTGAAACCGGCTTTAGATCAGATTAGACTCGTTAGATTTCAATAATGCGGGTAGCTGCCCGCGGGATACTACATCCGCAGGATTATCTTTCGAACGTACATAAGACCAAGGGAAGTTCGCACCATCTTTAGTAATTTCTCGTACTCTTGTTTGGTTAAACGATTTTAGCATTCCTAAGGGTTTTTTCAGCCAAGCTAGAACAATCTGGCTGTCCGACCATAGCCGAACAATCGCGAAATTCATTCGGAGAGCAGGGATTACTTTACGAACCAAGCGGGTTAGCAATAAGGCAGCACATAGCTCCTTGCGAGGAATCGTCATTTCTTTAATGGGGGCTATCTTCGATTTGGCGCAAAGTAGACGTACTATGACGATTTCATGAGAATTGGTACTACGGATATAAAGACAGGCGCCGTATGCAATTGCTGATGCATCAGCAAACCCATGCAACTCATAAACATCACAATACGAGGAGACAGCTGGTCTTGGAATTTTTATTTCGTTAACTTGTTGTAGGGATGAATAAAACTGTTGCCACTCGTTAAGAATGTTTCCTTCTAAAGGCGTATCCCAGTCAATCTTGGCGATCCAAGTTTTTTGCATCAATTGTTTTGCTACTACAATGGTTGGGGACAAGAGTCCTAATAAATCGAATAATTTCGCAACGATAGAGAATACTAGTCTTTTGGTTATGGGTTTATCATCATAGGACAGTGAATCTGTGGCAAACAGAAACTCGTCTTCGGTTGGATCCCAGATGAGCCCGAGGGTTTTAATTACCTGGTTAGTAGATAGTTGATCAAGATTCACTAACCTTTCACGTTCAGACTCTGGTATATCTTGGAGAATCGCTTCATGATTTGAGCACCACTTGTGTATGGGAAAACCTCCTCTATCGAGCATTGATCGGAGTTGACGTTGACACTCAACAGCTTCTTCGATCGAGTCAGCACCGGACAATACATCATCCACATAGCAATCTTCAAGGATAATGCGCTTAGCCAAAGGGAACTTATCACCTTCATCTTCGCAAAGCTGTACTAATGATCTAGTGGCAAGAAACGGCGCTGCGGCCGTACCATACGTCACGGTTTGCAATTCTAAAACACGGAGGGTATCGTTTGGATGGGAGCGCCAAAAAATGCGCTGAACCGGTGTGTGCTTAGGACTGACACGAACTTGTCTGTACATTTTAGTTATATCAGCTGTGAACACGTAGGGAAAATGACGGAAATGTAAGCAACATTAACATTATTGTTAACAAATCACTTTGTACAGGAGCTCCGACTTGCAAAACATCGTTCAACGATTTAGAAAAGGGGGATACTTAGCCGAAGCATCAAAAACAACTCTTAGTTTTGTGTTCGAACTAGCAGGACGGAGGACAGCATGATGAAACATGTAATTTTTCAACATGCCGGGTGTATCATTCCTTTCTTGAATTTCTATACAATGACCAAGCATTATATATTCTTGTATAAAATTAGCATATTGGAGGTGTAACTCGGGGTTTCGTTGGAGACGCCTTTCAAGAAACATAAAGTGCCGAAGGGCTACTGATCGATTATCCTCAAGTTGTGAGACATTTTCACGAAAAGGGAGATCCACCATATATCGTCCAGAGGTATCGCGTTGATGGGTGCGACGGAACGTTTCTTCGCACTCTTGTTCTTCGATGTTGGGCAATTATCGTCAATAGGTAGTAATGAGGAGTTGTCTTCCACTTCTTCGATTTCCCAAAACCGTTTGATCATTTCATTCAAAGATTCCAAAGTTACTACATTTATCTGCAGCACATTGATGAAGACTGCCGCTTCATCACGGATTTCACCGGAAACGACCCAACCAAATTCGGTTTCACGGAGCTCAGGTAAATTTTTACCAATAATGAAATGACCAGTTTTCATTAGCGCGAAGAAGTGGCCTAGACCAATCAGTAAATCTACATCAGCCGGGGTATGGAATTGAGGATCAGCCAAATGCAAGCTTGGGGGAATGTTCCATTTTGATACGTCAATGGGTTTACAAGGTATAGGATTCGTGATCTTAGGGACAACCAAACACTTCATATTGGTTTTAAAATCATTGTACAAAGAATGGAGTTCAACCGAAACAAGGCAGTTAGTTTTGGTACGGACGTTGCTCACTCCTACGATATCAACGTTTACGGGACTACCTTCAAGACCTAGTTTTTGCTACATGGCAAGGGACAGAAGATTCGTTTGAGCACCGCAATCTAAAAAGGCACGACAAGGGATTGGTTGACCATGCTTATCAATCAAATGTAATGCAGCTGTAAGTAATAAGACATTTGGTAAGGACGTTTTTTGGCCATTGATGGAGCATGATGAGGAGACGGTAGCAGTTTGGGGTTGAGGCACTTCAACTGGATTGTTCTGTTCTACTGGTTTGGCGGGTAATTTCATTGGTATACTTTCTGCTTTAGAGGGTGGACTGTATGATGTGGGTGAAGGGGCTGTAGCTTCATTGTGTAAAAGGGTATGGTGACGTTTTTTGCAGTTGTTGCAAACACTTTTGGAGGGACAATCAGCGGAACGATGTCCACGGCGGAGACAATTAAAGCATACTCTAGCATCTCGTACTTTGGCTAATCGTTCGGGTATAGACATTTTTCGAAACTCTGGACACTGGTAATTAAGATGGCTTTGCCCACATAACTGGCAGGAATCAGCCTTGGATTCGTAGGTTGCCGCGTGTATTTTCACACTAGCAGGCTTAGGGGACGCTTGAGGGGGTTTACCTTGTGATTGTTTCATGAGAGGAGGCAGATCAGACTCACAACGTTCGAGAACACGGCATTGATCTTTAAGAAACTTCAACGTTTTTTTCTAAATCAGGAAGTTCACCATGTTCCAATGTTCTTTCCCAATGCTTACGAGTGATTGGATCAAGGGACAGGGTTAACAATTTACATATAAACAGAGCAACTGTACCATCAACTGGTTGATCTAAAAACTTCAAACCTTCTATGTGGCGAGTACAATTATCAACCAGATCACGCAACTCACTGTGAGACTCTTTATTAATTTTCTTCATTTTTAAAAGCCCAGAAATGTGCGTATCGATAATCACACGTTTGTTTTCAAACCGTTCTACCAGAATCTCCCATGCATGATTATAATTATTTTCAACTAAAGTTTTTGAATCGATAATGCCAGCAGCTGCACCAACTAATGCCTTTTCAAGGTGATGCAACTTGATTGCATCGGAATCTGTGCAACGACCGATGATGTCTGTAAACAATGCTTTGAAACGAGGCCAGTTTTCGTATTTACCATCAAATGTAGGAATGGGAGCTTTAAGAGGTTGCTGTTGAACAATTACTTGTGCTGGGAGACCGGAACTGGTAGAAGGGATTGGCACAACTGCATTGGGAGAAGGCTTTGATAGGGATTCAATTAAGTATTCCACACGTACCATAGCTTCAGTGTGGATGTTTTCAAATTCATTCAATTTTTCGTCTTGATCATCAATTTTACCAAATGGAATCACGCTTAAAATCTCTTTATGGAGCGCGTTAAATTCATCATAATGTGCATCAAGTTTTCTGGAATAAACTCTCAGCAATGGGAGACTCACCTGAGAAGCATCTCGTTCTGCTTTTTCAATTTGCCTTATGATGGCGGTGACCTTTGCTCTCACTTGGCCACGTTGATGGATGAGGGGCTTCGCGTCTTCCATGGTGGTTGGCTTCTTGTCTGGGGTGTGAGCTAGTGGCATCGGGAATGGAATGTTGCTACAGGAAGCGGAACACAACTTGAGAGTCACCAACAATAGCACACCTTTTCTAGAGAATAATTCTTCACTAGGTAAATGTCACTGTTTCTTGTTTAAAGGTTTTCTGTCCAGTTCACTTTTTTATCATTCACAAATCACTTGCAGTGGGATATTTCTTCTTACTACACTGAGTATAATTTTCACGCGTTCCATCCGGCTCGAAGGACCATAATTATGTTGGTGTCGCTACCAACATAAGGGTTGAAGACATATTAGGGTGCAACGGGAACGGCCAGTTGGCACTTCACATCGATGAATTCCCCTGGCGCCGCTTCCTTATACGACGAGAGATTCCAAACTTTCAATACTGGGTAAATTCCCCTGGCGCCGCTTCCACAATGCGACGAGAGAATTCTAGCTTGATGGAGACAAAACCAGGCGGAACAGGAACGTTCGGGATCCAACTAGTCCAATGAACAGTTTGTGACTTTTACACTATTTTATTACTTTCACTTACATTTACACTTTTCTTTACAAAGGTTGGAAACTGAATGAATCATTGAGAACAGGACGCTTGTATTTATACCTGAACTGCTGCTTCGGCGAACTGAATGGCTGACGCTGATTGGCCCACCAATCAACGCTCAGGATGGCGTCATCGATGTGTGGCGTGCTGCGGCATGTTGGCGCGTGCGCATCCTTTTTCTTTAGCGGCCCTTACACGTTCAATATTTTTGTCAATACGCGTATTGACGATATTGTTACAATATTTCAATCCCATTTGAAATCCACATCGTCAATACAAGTTTTTTCGATTACACGTACAATACTTTTGTCAATACTGTCTGGTATTGACAAAAATATTGAACGTGTAAGGCCCGCTTTTCTCCCTCGTTCGTGGCGTCGCTAGCAAATTGCGCAGTTTGCTGGGTTCGAGATGTTTCGCTGAGCGGTGTGTCGGGCTGGTCAGAGAATGTTCTGGTCGGAGAACATTCTGGTTGAAGCAAATCTTCGCTATCGCGAACAACTCCTATAGTTCGCGTATGTTAGACTGTCTAATTTTCTAGTGGCTCCAGTGAAATCAGGTGGCGGAGCAACTGTGGCTATATTAGATGCGACTTTCAGACACGCGCAATGTGAGATTTTATTATAAGCGCGACAATACTTTGTAATATAAAACTGGAACCAGATTTACACAGCTTAAATCTGGTGATTAATATGCCGACGGATGTTGTTTACCAACGAAACCGAACTTAGTCGGCTATCTAATCGGTCGACCTCGAAGCAACCGATTTAGTCGGTCGACTGGGAAACTTCACAACTGTCAAATTTTCTATGGGGTTCTTCTCCACAAAATCCGAACGCTTTTTTCAAAGGGAATCTATTGAATTATTTCAATACATAAACACATGAAATGCACACGGTTGCCAATTGAATATCCATTCGAGTGTGGGAAATATGGTTCTCAAATGAAATTCATGCGAACATGGTGTGAAAAGCACATCAACATCATAAGAAATACCATTGACTAACATTTTCAAATGAATTACACGTGAATATCACTTTTTTTTACTTATAGATTTCATTGGCAGAAGAATTTGTGAAATCAACTGTTTTACATGTAGAAATGCACTACATGTTTTTCATGCGAAAGTCATGTGGAAAATTCATGCTATACGACTCAATAGCATGGCAATGAACATTCAATGGATAAATGTCGTATTCACGTGGAATTTGAATTTAATTTGAAACACCACATGAAATGCTTTTTAATGTATTTTCATGTGAAATTCAAAGGGAAATTATTTCTTTTACTTTTTAACATGAGAACGCACATGAAAATGATGTTTAATTGTTTTTGATCATTTAAATAACGTAAGGGCATAAATATCAGTTTGTAAATTTCATATTTCTAATAATACTTAGAATACTACAAGAATTTATGCAGTAATAATATCAAATATCTGCTTAAAATGCTTTTTCTTTGCGGACTACAATACGACAGTAGCGCGCTAACTATTTCGCTAGAAGGAGTAGTTTTTTTTTCTATGGGTAGAACTAAGTGAAAACTAAACCGATCGTGCATATGTTTACTTTTACTTTTTAATAAGAAGTTAAACTGTACTTTCAAATATCTAACGGTATTGTTTTGACTACTCTTTCGAATAAAAACGTGTATTACAACTATTGGGTCTCCTACCGTGTCGGTATAGTTGTAATAGTAGAGCTAGTATATAACTAAGTGAAAACAAAACCCAGCATGCATATTTTTACATATGCATTTTAATACTAAGTTAACCTGTACTTTCCGATATAAAAAGGTATAGTTTTAGCTATTTTTTCGCATAAAACGTGTATTACAACTATTGGGCCATTCCGGTCTGCCATGTCGGTATAGTTGTAATAGTAGTAGATTTTTTTCTAACTACAAAACTAAGGAAAAACAAAACACAACATGTATATTTTTACATATGCATATAAATCAGTTAAACTGCACTTTCCAGTATCAAAAAATATAGTTTTGGCTATTTGTCCTCATAAAACCGTGAAGCACAACTATTGAATCAAATCAGCCTGCGATGTTGGTATAGTCACTAACATACATACACTAACATACAAGTAAAGTTTTCAACTTGTGTAAGAAATTAAACTGTCGCTTTGAAATGACAACGGCAAGTAGCAACTTGCCACTGGTCGGCGCTTCCATCGGCCAGCAATCACTATATGGAACTTGTATGTAAACTTGGATACAATGGTGACTCACGCATGCGAACCTGTATGCGATGGTGATATTCAACGTATTTTCATTTGAATGTTTACACAGGTTTTTCAGGAAAGTTTGTTCTAGATTATATGTCTGTTCTCTGTGGTATAGTTGCGTTTTTTTATAATTAATAAATTTATTTAGGCCCAAATGCGGTAGCTCGACGAGGCCGATTGTTTGTTTTTTTTACAATAAATAAAAAAAACAGCTATGTTAAATTTTTGGTCTCGTTCGGGCGCAGCTTTCTGCTGCGTGTTGAGATCCTTTTTCTAGGGGGCGAAAACTGCTGCTCGCAGTCGGATGTTCCAGTTTGTGTTTTACTCTTAAGGGTCGTTTTAGTATGTTCGTTATCGGCATTCGTTTCGTTGTTTTTGTTGTTGGTGCTTGATCCATAGATGTTGGTTTTGCAGCTGTTAGTGGTTTAGCGTAAGATGGTTGTGTGCTGATTTCAGTTGGATTTGAGTTTTCCTTAACACTTTCTACGCAAGGTTTTCCGAGGTGCAGCTTCTTCGTGCAGAACTGGCACGTAGGAATTTGCCCTGGCTAGTGATGTCTGTTGAATGAGAGCATCGTCCCTTCCTAACACTGTGAAGCTTATGTAAGAGGGAATTGGCTTGGTCACACGCATTCTCACCACACGAACACCGTTAGGGATGCCCGGGAAAAAATTCTTCCATGTATCATGTGTAACGGAGTCTGCTTCTCCGTATTTTTGCAAGCATTTTTTAATCGCGCCGTCAGGGGTACGCGTATCCAAATCATGCTGCATTTCCGAGCATTTCAGTTTTTGGCTACCCGGGTACCCTTGTTGGCCTATTACGGGGTAAAAAAATCTAGAAACCCTTCCTCAGACCCCCGTTTCCACTTCATCAATTTTATTCCCCAAAAAGCTAATAAACTGAAAATAAATTAATATTTTTTTATACTATATATTCTATTAAACTATTAGAATTTGATAATGTTCAATGTTCGAATCATTATATTTGTTAAAATGGTACTAAATAACCCATGTGGATGTGTTTTCCATTCTCAATAGAAAGGTATTGTAATTGCTCTGAGAACCAACTTTTTAGCGGAGGCCCGGAGGGCCGAGTGACATATACCATTCGATTCAGTTCGTCGAGTTCGGCAAAAGTCTGTGTGTGTGTATGTATGTGTATGTGCGTCTGTGTGTGTACGCGAACACAATCTCACTCACTTTTCTCAGAGATGGCAGAACCGATTTTCACAAACTTAGTTCCATATGAAAGGTGCAACGTTCCCATAGGCTGCTATTGAATTTCTAATGGATCCGACTTCCGGTTCCGGAATTACAGGGCGACGAGTACGATCACGCAGAAAATGTCGATTTTAATAAGAATTAAGAATTAATATATATTGTCTTCGAATTAATAAATTTTCGTACAGACTGAAATACTATACTAACTTAAACCTATTTTCAGTTTGAACATTTCTCTACTTAAGTTAAAGTCAAAATGATGAAAAACGCTATTGAAGAGCTGACAGCAAACATCTACCGGGTTATTCTGGCCATACTGCGTGCGATGAGTAGAGCGCCGAAAGAAGTCCATTCTCCGCAGAGACCTACCAGGAACGTTGAAGTCCAGCTTAGCGAGAAGCAGAGGGCAGTCAATGTTGTCAGCGAGAAGATCAAACACAAAAAGTCGCTGCAGAAAAACTCTCCTGTTTCGTAGCGTAGGCAGGTTGATAAGAGCACAACGATGCTCATACGGTGGTAGTTCAAATCGATTTCGCCAGGGAAGCCGTCGAAGGGCATACTGGACGAAGCTGTTTTGCACCCGTTCTATGCGATCAATGTGTACAGTGTGATACGGGGCCCAAACGATAACTCCATACTCGCTGCGTACCAGACTGATGTACAGTTCCTTCAGGCAGTAGACGACGTTGAAATCTTGGGTGTTTCGTTTGATGAGTCCTAGTACTGCATAGGCTTTAGCAGTTACTGCATTGAAGTGTTCGATGAAACGTAGCTTACGGTCAAGTATAACACCAAGGTCCTTGATTGATGAAACTCGTTTTACTGGGGCAGCGCTCACTGCATACTCAAACGTGATTGGCGAGAGTATTCGTGTGAATGTGATTATGTTGCATTTCTGAATGTTTATAGTCATTCCGTTTCTATCACACCAACTCATGATCCTATCTATGTCCATCTGAAGTGCACAACAATCTACCATTCTAAATTCTGCAATGAATGTATAATGGTGAAATTTTTTCCAAAATGTGACCACAACTGCTTCGATTTGTAGTACTAGGTCATTAACAGCCATTCTCTTTGGTCACATTGGCCACCATCATCGGTTCCGGAAGCCCCATAGGCTGCTATTGAATTTCTAATGAATCCGACTTCCGGTTCCGGAATTACAGGGTGATGAGCACGATAACGCAGAAAATGTCGATTTTAATAAATTCTGCAATGAATGTATAATGGTGAAAATTTTTCCAAAATGTGACCACAACTGCTTCGATTTGTAGTACTAGGTCACTAATAGCCATTCAAAGTCTCTTTGGTCACATTGGCCACCATCATCGTTTCCGGAAGCTCCGGCGGAAGTATCCAAATTCAGAATAACAGTCAAATCGGTTTCTCGGAGATGGCTAGACCGAATTAACCAAACTTAGTCTCAAATGAAAGATAAAAATATAAAAATCGACTTTTTGGGAATTGGCGGTTTCGCACCTTTTTTCAGTTCAATATTACCGTGACTGTTTTTTTCTTTTACAAAATTTTAGAACTCGAATAATGATTTCTTTTCTTGTATATTTGTCGTGTCATGTATAATAATAAAATGTAATGTATGCATTTGAAAGCTTTTAATGAATATAAACAACGCACACATTCACGTGTTCATGATTGAGAAAGGCACAATTGCACCGCTAGGTGGATTAAAACAGGTTTTTTGTTTTAAAGGCACCGTCACGTCCTGTTATTATCTCTAACCAAAACTACCTTTCCTTGACCTGATGTACAGTGTAAACTAACAGATTTTCGTATGCAAAACTACAAATTACAAAGATATCGAATTGATCTTATGAAGAACGTGCCAAAATAGTTACCTATCTTTTTTATAGTCCTAAGAAAAGTTCTATGTACTAAAATTTATAGTCCTAAGAAAAGTTCTATGTACACTCAAGTTTTTTTTATACGCGGTTTTTTTTTGCGCGGTATTTTTTTAAGCGGTTTTTTTTACGCGGATTTTGAAATTACCGCGGTTTTCATTTACGCGGATTTTGAAATTTACGCGGTTTTCATTTACGCGGATTTTGGAATTTACGCGGTATCCATCAATGAGGTTCCCTTTATCGCGGATTCTTAAATTTAAGTGGTCTTCATTTACGCGGATTTTGAAATTTACGCGGTTTTCATTTACGCGGATTTTGAAATTTACGCGGTTTTCATTTACGCGGATTTTGAAATTTACGCGGTTTTCATTTACGCGGATTTTGAAATTTACGCGGTTTTCATTTACGCGGCTCATATCCCCCGCGTAAAAAAAACCTGAGTGTACTAAACTTCTGTATTCATGAAAGTAAAATTGCCCACGAGCAGCAAGACAAATTTAACACTAGTAAATAAAAAATGTTCAACCCTCCGGCACTCGCGCCGTTGAATTTTGTTCAACACCTTCCGAAACTGTTCTTCCAGCAACAGCGACCGCTCATGCGGGGAACCATTCGCGCGAGTGCCGAAGGGTTTTCAGTATGCTCCCCTTATGAAACCATTGCACGCGGCCAACCGGTGTTGAAGTTCGCAAATCCGTAGAGGTTATGTAACAAACCTATACATATTGTCAAAATTTACTCATCTAGGGACTAATGTATCGTTTACCTTTAGTGTGAATGTGTTGCGTTCCCGAGCATCCACAGGAACAGCCAATGATAGGTTTTAAAAGATTTAGCGATACGCAAGACGATGCTCTGACATCCGATCGACACATGTTCCAAATAGTTCTAGTAAAATCTCTTTTGCAGATTCCGTTTTTCGATGTACTCAATATCACTGAAAACTGTTTAACAGGAGGTAACCGAAAGATTTTTCCTAACACGTTCATGTCGCTTTTTTGTGGTAAAAACCTAGGATCCTAGGTAAAAACTTATTTGTAAGGTTTGAGTACTGTTTTCCGCAAGGAATTAGCAAAAAAAACAAATGCTTCAACACCTGAGCAGTGTTGCCACAATTTAATCTGAACCGAGAAATCTTTTCTATCTGTGCTGTGCTCTGCTATATACTGAAAAAAATCCAAACGTTAATTCTATTTGCTTCAAACCGCTTAAAATTCTTATCTATAGCATCCGCCAGCTCTGTCCCCTGTTTTTGAACCAATTCTGAACCAGCTCGTGATTGGACGAACGTGACATTGGCAAACGTTCGGCTTGGAAACTAAAAGTACTAAAGGGCTGCTTGGAAGTGTTGTCGTATTGTGACATTAAATGTAAAACGACGATTGTTTACTGTGTTGTTTTTTTTGTTTTCCCGAGATACCGCTTTCTTTCCATAATGTCCGTCTGTAATTATGAAGTGCAAGGCATTTTCTGGCAGTCGAATTCAAACATATTATCCAGAACTGAAGTTCTACAGGTTTCCGAGAGATCCGGTAGCGCGGTGTGTGGATTAATGCGGAAATGTCTCTTTTCGGAGTCTAACCGAGTAACTGACAATTTAGCCTAAGTATGAAAAAAATTTCAACTTCATGTAAAAATTGTCTTTGTTCCAGCGCCGAGTAAATTGGGAGTATTGTCTATCGCGAGATAATATAGCACTACACTCAAAAAAAAGTAAACGTTATGCCTATTGATTTTACACATAGATTTTTGCAATTAACGGAGGCATGTAGACACTATTTGCTGGTACATAAACCTTATGTCCCGCATAAATAAAAACTTTATCTGGAATCCTCCATATTATACAAAAATCATAAGTGCTATGGTAACCACATACGTTAAGGTCTATTTATGATATTACGATAAATGCGTTTTCCTGTAAAATTATATGAAAATATAGAATGAAGATACGAGTTATTGTTATAATATAGGGAATGGTTTTAATATAATATTGAAGTTAGAAATGAATTGAGGTGCTTCCGCAGGATTATTAAAAAATATATCTAAAAGATTTGAATTGAAGTCACACTTATGCTAGTCGTTTTCATATGGTTCTGTAAGGTTTCCTTTAAAGAAAAACGTGTATCGTTACAATTTCCTTACAAGATTACCATACTGTTCACCTCAAGTCGAATCGTTTGGTTACAGTTTACAGTAATCCTTTATATTGAATTGAATGTGTTGTTAAAATGAAATAACAAATCTTTGTTTATTGCACATATTTATTGGGAAAAAATAATAATTTATCCATGAATAAAGTGCTTTAATACTTTATTATTATTTCTTACCAAGTGGAAATCAGATTATTTAGGTTGGATAAAAGAAATTCCAAATTTAATTTTTGGCATACAGGTTTCGTTTTTGGACAAAATCTAAAGCTTCATGCCTTTCTGTAAAAGGTGAAATGAATCCACAAGGCTGTCAATAATGTTTTACTCAGCGAAGGTCGATTAGATTAATTCACATTTCATCTATAGCAACAATTTGTTTATAAGCACATTCAGCAAAATGGTAAAACTAATCATAATCAAATTTCGTATATGGCAAAATATATCACATCGTAACACTGCCATTTAAGAAGTTCTGTTAGTAGGAAGGAGCTTCACGAATTTAGGATGGACTTCTAAAGAAGGGCTAACACCATGTATTGCAGTTCTAGCAACTCAAGAATTTCAAATCCTCCTCTAATACCCGAGCTTATACCTTCTTCTTAAGTGGATCAATCTAAATGTATTACATTTTTCGTATACTTCACGAGTCTTTTCAACAACGTAAGTACACAGCTGCTGGAAGTTGCTACACCTGTCAAGACGAGGAGAGACGGTCAATTCTAATAACGGATGCAACATCCAGATTCTTGATTTGCCTAACCAACCAGATTCAACGGTTTAAATATTATATATGAATGTATTGTATCAAACACACGGCTCACCATCACCGAAAGGCTCGCAAACCTCCTCTTAAGCCAATTCAAGAAAAATTAAGGGAAAATTTGAATTGAAGTTCCAACCATATACGGTATGCTCCGTAATTATTCAGCTCTTACAATCATGGTCATTTGTAATCATCAACCGTTTATTAGTATATGACATGTCGATTTACCCTCTTCCTAAAGTCGATTGTGGCTAGATTATTATGAAGACCAAAATACGTTCCACAAGATTACAGAAATAGCTCAATTGGTAAAAGCGGCAGTACCACCACCATAAGATGTCAACAACAGAACATGGAGGACGGCATGCAATCAAATCACAGATTACCATAAATCGATAGAATAAAAAACGTTATTCGAACTGATGAGGGGGAAGGGGCCTTGGGGGAATCAGAAAAAAAACATTTATAAAGTTCTTTTTACATCTGCTGCATTTGATAGTGTCGATAAAGTAGTTTATTATACACACTCATCACATTTTGCCCATGGCATAGTGTCACTCGAAAACTATAACTGTACTATTCGAGAAATAGTTATCTGTGGTCACAATACACCAAATGATTGAAACGATTTGTGGTATGGTACCATGCTTGTTTTGTGTCATGATTTGTCAGATTGTAAAAAAATCCAATAACAATGTACCGCAAAAATGGATTATAAGATCACCATTGCCCTTATAATATGCCCAAAAATTTGTTCGAGGAAATCGGCATTTTTGAATGGTAACGTTACTTAACGACCTATTCGGTAAATGGTACAAGTGGCGCTGACCATAAATGGAATAGTCAATATGATTGCTGGTAGCGTTGGTTTATCGTTTCGTTAATGATAAGAGGAAACTTCAGGGAATGGTTTTTTAGGGTTCAAATACCGTTGCGGTTATCTTACAGGAATGGTCACCAAATATGCGGGCGCATAAATAAAAACTTTATCTGGAATCCTCCATATTATACAAAAATCATAAGTGCTATGGTAACCACATACGTTAAGGTCTATTTATGATATTACGATAAACGCGTTTACCTGTAAAATTATATGAAAATATAGAATGAAGATACGAGTTATTGTTATAATATAGGGAATGGTTTTAATATAATATTGAAGTTAGAAATGAATTGAGGTGCTTCCGCAGGATTATTAAAAAATTTATCTAAAAGATTTGAATTGAAGTCACACTTATGCTAGTCGTTTTCATATGGTTCTGTAAGGTTTGCTTTAAAGAAAAACGTGTATCGTTACAATTTCCTTACAAGATTACCATAATGTTCACCTCAAGTCGAATCGTTTGGTTACAGTTTACAGTAATCCTTTATATTGAATTGAATGTGTTGTTAAAATGAAATAACAAATCTTTGTTTATTGCACATATTTATTGGGAAAAAATAATAATTTATCCATGAATAAAGTGCTTTAATACTTTATTATTATTTCTTACCAAGTGGAAATCAGATTATTTAGGTTGGATAAAAGAAATTCCAAATTTAATTTTTGGCATACAGGTTTCGTTTTTGGACAAAATCTAAAGCTTCATGCCTTTCTGTAAAAGGTGAAATGAATCCACAAGGCTGTCAATAATGTTTTACTCAGCGAAGGTCGATTAGATTAATTCACATTTCATCTATAGCAACAATTTGTTTATAAGCACATTCAGCAAAATGGTAAAACTAATCATAATCAAATTTCGTATATGGCAAAATATATCACATCGTAACACTGCCATTTAAGAAGTTCTGTTAGTAGGAAGGAGCTTCACGAATTTAGGATGGACTTCTAAAGAAGGGCTAACACCATGTATTGCAGTTCTAGCAACTCAAGAATTTCAAATCCTCCTCTAATACCCGAGCTTATACCTTCTTCTTAAGTGGATCAATCTAAATGTATTACATTTTTCGTATACTTCACGAGTCTTTTCAACAACGTAAGTACACAGCTGCCGGAAGTTGCTACACCTGTCAAGACGAGGAGAGACGGTCAATTCTAATAACGGATGCAACATCCAGATTCTTGATTTGCCTAACCAACCAGATTCAACGGTTTAAATATTATATATGAATGTATTGTATCAAACACACGGCTCACCATCACCGAAAGGCTCGCAAACCTCCTCTTAAGCCAATTCAAGAAAAATTAAGGGAAAATTTGAATTGAAGTTCCAACCATATACGGTATGCTCCGTAATTATTCAGCTCTTACAATCATAGTCATTTGTAATCATCAACCGTTTATTAGTATATGACATGTCGATTTACCCTCTTCCTAAAGTCGATTGTGGCTAGATTATTATGAAGACCAAAATACGTTCCACAAGATTACAGAAATAGCTCAATTGGTAAAAGCGGCAGTACCACCACCATAAGATGTCAACAACAGAACATGGAGGACGGCATGCAATCAAATCACAGATTACCATAAATCGATAGAATAAAAAACGTTATTCGAACTGATGAGGGGGAAGGGGCCTTGGGGGAATCAGAAAAAAAAACATTTATAAAGTTCTTTTTACATCTGCTGCATTTGATAGTGTCGATAAAGTAGTTTATTATACACACTCATCACATTTTGCCCATGGCATAGTGTCACTCGAAAACTATAACTGTACTATTCGAGAAATAGTTATCTGTGGTCACAATGCACCAAATGATTGAAACGATTTGTGGTATGGTACCATGCTTGTTTTGTGTCACGATTTGTCAGACTGTAAAAAAATCCAATAACAATGTACCGCAAAAATGGATTATAAGATCACCATTGCCCTTATAATATGCCCAAAAATTTGTTCGAGGAAATCGGCATTTTTGAATGGTAACGTTACTTAACGACCTATTCGGTAAATGGTACAAGTGGCGCTGACCATAAATGGAATAGTCAATATGATTGCTGGTAGCGTTGGTTTATCGTTTCGTTAATGATAAGAGGAAACTTCAGGGAATGGTTTTTTAGGGTTCAAATACCGTTGCGGTTATCTTACAGGAATGGTCACCAAATATGCGGGTTATGTGTGTGCATACATAGTTTATACAGTTGACACATAGAAGGTATGTGAGCGTGTGATAACAATAGCATTTCTTCTTCATATGAATTTTAAGCGGTTTGAAGCAAATAGAATTAACGTTTGGATTTTTTTTCAGTGTAGGATAGGATCCGCCAGCTCTGTCCCCTGTTTTTGAACCAATTCTGAACCAGCTCGTGATTGGACGAAAGTGACATAGGCAAACGTTCGGCTTGGATACTAAAAGTACTAAAGGGCTGCTTGGAAGTGTTGTCGTATTGTGATATAAAACGTAAAACGACGATTGTTTACTGTGTTGTTTTTTTTTGTTTTCTCGAGATACCGCTTTCTTTCAATAACGTTCGTATGTAATTATGAAGTGCAAGGCATTTTCTGGCAGACGAATTCAAACATATTATCCTGAACTGAAGTTCTACAGGTTTCCGAGAGATCCGGTAGCGCGGTGTGCGGATTAATGCGGAAATGTTTCTTTTCGAAGTCTAACCGAGTAACTGACTATTTAGCCTAAGTATGAAAATATTTTCAACTTCATTGTCTTCGTTCCAGCGCCGAGTGAATTGGGAGTATTGTCTATCGCGAGATAATATAGCATTTCGTCGAGTTGTTGCTATATGGGATACACACGTGTGCGGTCAAAACAAAAACAAACGTCAAAATGTTTTCTCACTTGCACTGATGCAAACTAGATGGGCGCGTAATTCAACGCACGGCCAACTCTATACCTATACAAACTAAACAAAAATTAAGCCTTGCAAAAAAGTAGTTTTAGAATATTTAAACTAAATGCGAACAGAGAAGATTGATCTTGTGAATGAGGGTGCTCGACTCCGGAATCAACTTACAAAAATGAAGAGCATGGAAATATTTTATATACCTAAATATTTTCACGTAATGGCCAACAACAAATATATATTATTTTGCTTTGCTGTATTCCGATGGAAAACCCGTAATGATCATTTAAATGCGGATATAAAGACTAAATCATTGATTTTTCCCGGAGCGTGAAATTGATACATAATATAGAATATTTTAATCAGAAGTTTTGGACACGATTGTAACAAAACAAATATTTTGGCAACATTGGTCGAGTGGGGGTATGTCGTTTTCAGCAGGGATTAGCAAAATATAAAAAGGTCAACTGGCAGATCCTATCCTACCCGGTCAAACCATTCGGAATTTGATTCGGAATTCTGAATGGAGTCAGTATGGATTCCAAATCAAATGCAACAACCGATTCTGAGTCGGAATCGGTTGTTGCATTTGATTAGGAATCCATAATGACTCCATTCAGAAATCCGAACCGGTTCCGGAATGAGTTTAACTGGGTAGATTCTTATGAAGAAATGCTATTCCCACATTACCACGGCAGATGGATAGCTAACCGCAGGCGAGATGCCCCACCTGCCAACATTGATCGCCTCAATACATGTCGACAAGTGACGGGCGAACGAAATGCAGGCTCAGATGCAACAACCAGGCGGATGGCTGCGTTCTTTGCTATGAATATTAGCCCCGCCATTCGCATGCCTTTTGCCTGCCGTTCGCACGCCATCCGGTCGCCAGCATGCCTGCCGGCGGATGGTACCTTCGGGTGGGGCATCCCGCCTCCCATAGAGTAACAAATAATTCAAAGTTGTTCTAAATCGATGAAACGTGTAAAAGCTGCATGTAAACGTCAAAATTTGACGTTTAATGACAGCTCATACTCCTTTCATCGATTTAGAAATATTATTCAGGAAAAATTGAAAATGTTTTACAAAGTACATTTAATATTAGTTAATCTGAAAAAAAGTTCTTAAAGTTTTATATTTCTGGATTTGTGTGGATAATTTCTGCATAATTTGTTTCAGAATTTTGGACTGCAGTTTGATTTTTCAGTTGTACTTATTAACATTAGTAACAGTTATACAATGCTCTGCCAAGTGATGTTATGCAGCAAAGTTAGTGTGATGTAGCTTGGCCACACAGCTGAGGCCAAGTTTCCGCTGGAGAACGTGTTTATAGATCATCCGTCGGAAGTGCAATCAAATCTGTGATCCACTCGTTCGTCTGGTTTACTCAAACATGGGTTATGGCTAGTTTAAAGCCGACTAAGCGGCAGTGAAGATGGATAACGCACATAAATGCAATGTAACGTTGCTACGGATGTAGTACTTTGATATTTTGTATAAATGATACGCTTAGGCACAATCACAGTGCGTTTTTGTGGATACCAAGTTACTGCAGATCAAATCGATACCACTCAGTCGGCTTACCCGGTACCTGGTCAAACGCAATTTGATTCGGAATCCTGAATGAATTCAATATGGAATCCAGTTGAAAGGCAACAACCGATTCCGAAACCTACTGAGTCAGAATAGGTTATTGCATTTGAGCTAAGTCGAAATCCTTATTGAATTCATTCAAGATACCGAACCGGTTTCGGAATCGGTTTGACTAAGTATATTTGAGTAAACCGAAGGCGTTAGTACCCTCTAAGAACGGTTGGTTTCAAAATCGTCCAATAAAGGACGTTCGTTGGACCAATTTGTACAACGTCCAAATAACCGTTCAACAAACGTCCATCGTTGGACCCGTGTTGAACGGTTTTGCAACAATTTTTTGGATCTTAGTGGGTATAAAGGGGCGCAAAGAGTGTGCAGAGAGTGAAGCCAAAAAAGTCCACTTATCGAGCAAAATTGCTACAAAGACGGATTCCAATTGTGCACGATAGGTAGTCTTTTTTGTCTTCACTCTTTGCGCAAATGTTCTCTATAAACTGTGGAGTAAACCAGACAAATAAGTGAATCACAGGTGGGTTTGCACATCCGCCGGCGGGTTTGTTAACACCTCTTCAGGTGGACCGTCAGCGGCTTTGTGCAGCTTGGTATCCTTCGCTGCGACTATGTGGTCCAGCCACACAACGCTAGCTTTGCTGCATAACATCACTGGCAGAGCACTACGTCACTGTTACTAGTGTTATTAAGCACAACTGAGGAATGATAAATTCAATAATTTGTAAATTCAAAAACTGAAAGAAATTCTAAAACAGGATAAATTATGTAAATTATAAAAATCAGAAATACAAGACGTTGAGAGCGAAAAATTTATAGTTTTTTGAAAATAAATGACAGAAGTAACAAAAATATATAAATTGCTTGCTAAAAATATCTAAAATTCAAGATATCTGTAATCAAAAATTTAAAAATTTTGAGATTAGAGAATTCCAATAACAACAACAAACATCCACAAAAAATTAAAAAAATTCGATTCCAAAATTAAACAATGTTATAATTAAAAAAGTCTAAAAATGAAAAATCAAATCTTCAAAAATTCAGGAAAGTTGAAGAATTCAAATGTTAAAAATTATAAACTTCAAAAATCGAAATGTTCAAAAAGTAAGACCCAAAAATTCAGAAACATAATGATACAAAAATTCATGTAATGCAATTCAAGTATTACAAATTCAATAGTTCTAAAATACAAAGATGCAAAAATTCCAAATCAAATTAATACAACCACAATAAAAATACAAATACAAAAAGAAAAAATCAAAAATACAGAATTACTAAAATTCAAAAGCACTAAAAATACAAAAAAAATGTAAAGCCCTTTTAGCACACAATTCTCAAATTCAAAAGATCAAAAATTGAAGACATCAAAAATTCAGAAATTCGAATATTCGAAAATTCAAGAATTCGAAGATTTTTAAATTCAAAAATTGAAAAAGAAATAAAAATTCAAAGATCCGGTAATTCAAAGGTTCAGAAATTCAAAAACTCGAAAAATCAATGATTAAAACATGCAAAAATTTGAAAATTCTGGTTTCAAAAATTCAATAACTCCAATATTCAATTATTAAAAATTCCAAAATTCGAAGAGCAAAGAATTCAAAAATTCTGTGAATCAGAAATTCAAATTCAAACATTCAAATATTAAAAAATATCAATGTTGGCTCCAATGGGCCCGGGCCAACACCGATGGGGTTAAAAATCCTTTGCCGGACTGTTTCTGCACTCACCACGGATTAAAGATGGTAAATTGCTGCTGCTGGCTGAAGATAATCGGGAACGGACGGCCCGCGGGTACTCAGGCGACGATCACTTGTGGTATTGGGTTTTCGGGCATCAAATGACCAAAGAACACTCGCGATGTACCATTAACACAAGCTTTAATAAACTACATATATTTCTGATCGATAATAATTTTAATTAATTTAAACTAGGTACATAATTAATGAATTTAACGGATCGCGTGCTCAACTGATCAACTGATCTGATTACTGGTTGGTACTACACTGACTTGATCTTCGCTGATAGTCGGTCAGCAGACCTTCCGATGTGGTCTGCGATGTTTTTGGCGATCCGATCTCTCTTCTTCTCACGATGTGCTGCTATCAGTGTGATCACCCTTATCAGTAGTGGTATCGTGATCACTGCTCTCGCTCTACCGTCGCGACGATGATGATGATGACTCTCCACCACATTTCCTAATGTGAGTATGGTTGTAGTTGTCTCTGGATTAGCCTGCTATTATCCACTTTGCGCAGAATCTACCTGCTGTGCTGTTGAACCCATGGTAGTGTGGGGACCGTGGTTAAATGATGAGATGATGCAGGGTTGTAGCATAGGGTGTATCCTTGTAGTTACTAAACATCCTCACCCACCCTGAAATCGCTGCATTTCTGAAAGAAAGAAAGAAAAGGCTCCTCTTCGACGTGGGAGGGGATGGGGAGGATGAAGCTTTCCCTAATCTTGATGATCACCTGACTCAGCATCGTCGACGAATTCTGCTGCAGGTAAGATGCATATTTTCTCAACTGGTCGAGTCAGCATGCCGGTGGCTGTTTTTAGTGTCACCACCCGCACGACCCCGTCGTCTCCAGGATGAATGGCGTGTATTCTTCCCATCTTCCAGCGTAGGGGAGGTTGATTATCGTCCTGTATGATAACAAGCTTTCCCACTTCCACTTGTATCGGCGGGCGCCAACGTTTTATTCGAGATTGGAGCTGAGACAAATACTCCCTTCGCCATCTCGTCCAGAAATCTTGAAGGTTTCGCTGCATCAGCTGCCATCGGTTCAGACGGTTTGTTTGGATGTCTTCGTATTCGGGTTCAGGAATGGACTGTAATGACGTTCCTACCAAAAAATGTGCCGGTGTCAATGGTTCCAGATCGTTTGGGTCAGTAGAAAGAGCTGTAATTGGTCTGGAATTCAAGCATCCTTCCACCTGAATCAGCAACGTGTTCATATCCTCCGGCGTGACTGGATTATTTCCAAGGACTCGCAGAATATGATGTTTGGCCGAACGGACTGCTGCTTCCCACAGTCCTCCGAAATGCGGGGCACTTGGAGGGCTGAAATGCCACCGCATGCCTTCGTCCGCACAGAACTTGGACACCTTGTCCCGGTGTTGCTTGCTATTTTGTAACTCCAAGAACTCCAGCAGTTTGTTTCGTGCTCCGACAAAATTGGTACCATTGTCGGAATAAAGGTCGGTGCATCTACCCCTCCTTGCCACAAACCTACGAAGTGCTTGCAGGAACCGGTCGGTAGAGAGGTCCGAAACGAGCTCCATGTGCACTGCCTTTGTGCATAGACAGATGAAAATTGCGACGTACGCCTTCACCGCCGCTCGCCTGGGAACAGGTCTTAAATAAATTGGTCCAAAGTAGTCTACCCCCGTTTTTGAGAATGGGCGAGAGACTGTCACCCGAGCCTCTGGTAGTTCTCCCATGAACTGCTTCACGGGTGTAGGTTTCGATCTAAAGCATCTCTGGCACTTGTGCACTATCTGCCTTGCCATATCTCTCCCACGCAAAGGCCAGAAGCGGAGTTTAACGACGCTCAAAAGCAGTTGAGGTCCAGCATGAAGTAACCGCTCATGATAGTGTTGCAGCAACATGCGAGTGAAGCGATGGCGAGCTGGGAGTGCCATGGGGTGTTTAGTCTCTTCTGATTCCTTGGAGTGCCTTAATCTTCCACCCAACCTGATGAGACGATCTTCGGCGATGATTGGATTGTACCACCGTAACGGTGATTGACCTGGTACCGGCTCGCCCTTTGATAGTGCCTTCCACTCCTTGGAGAAAGCCTCTAACTGCACACGGCGAACTAAAACACATTCTGCTTCCCGTAGCTCGATACTAGTGAGAAACCCTGATTGACGGTCTTCCTTCGGCGTGCGCAGTAACTTCATTAGTCGCAACCAAATTGCTGTCCGTCGTACCATTTCCGAATATGACGAAAATTTACCGATATACCAATCGTTGAATTCTGTCACTGATGAAGCTGGAGCTGCAATCACCGTACGACGCCTTTCCTCTTCTTCCTCCTCGCTATTCAAATCGCCAGGATACTGGGGCCACTGATCACGAGCTTCTGCCAACCAGGATGGACCATTCCACCAGGATTCGTTATTTATAATATCTTGTGGGGAAATTCCCCTGGAGATCAAATCAGCAGGATTATGTATTCCGGGAACATGACGCCATTCCCCATGTTCCGTTAGGTTTTGTATTTTCGCCACCCTGTTGGCAATAAACGTGATCCACGTAGATGGTACCGCTTTAATCCACCGCAACACACAAGTGGAATCTGTCCAGAAGAAAACGGGAGAGTTGATTCGAACAGACTTCTGTACCTTCTCATACAATTGAGCAGCTATGAGCGCTCCACAAAGCTCAAGTCTCGGTATCGTTTGGCATTTTAAAGGGGCAACCCTCGATTTGGATGCTAACAGACGAACCGCCACCTTCCCTTCTGCATCTTGGCTCCGAATGTAAATGCACGCTCCATATGCCTTCTCAGAAGCATCCGAGAAGCAGTGTAACTCTATTGCCACCGCACTAGGTAGAATCACACTTCGGTTAATTCGTATCTCGTTCAATAACGGTAACTGGAGGCGGAACTTTCGCCAATTCTCACCCACCGTTGGTGGTATAGGTTGATCCCAGTCTAACCTGTTGCCATCCTCGTCTCTCAGCGTCCATAAAAGCTGCATGAACAGCTTGGCGGTTGTGATGGTGGCTCCTATGAGTCCCAATGGGTCAAACAGTGTGGCTATTATCGAAAGAATACGACGTTTGGAGAAGCCATCCACAGTATCAGGCGTCGGAATATTGAACTGGAACCTGAAAACATCGGTATTTGGCAACCATGTAAGTCCCAAGGTTTTCACTGAGGGGTCTGGGTCCAAGTGGATCTCATCAGCATCGCGTATCGCTAAGGTTTCTTCAGCGATTCCATCCAAAACTGGAGCTGCGTTGGAAGCCCATTTCCTGAGACGAAATCCCCCGCTGGACATCATCTCATCTAATTGAATTCGTAGCTTGATCGCTTCTTCAACGTTGTCCGATCCTGTTAACACGTCATCCATGTACGTGTCCTTGATAGCTGCCTGGGCTGCCAACGGAAATCGAATTTCTTCATCTAACGCTAGTTGCTTTAGTGTGCGCGTTGCTAGGAACGGTGCTGGTTTGGTACCGTAGGTTACCGTATTAAGTTCGTACGTTGCTACATCATCCGCAGGCGATGGGCGCCAAAGAATACATTGCAGTGGTCTCTCCTCCTGTTTGACATCTATTTGCCGAAACATTTTTTCGACGTCGGCTACAATCATGATTTGCTTGGTTCTGCATCTCATGATTATCGACCGTAAATCCTCCTGAATCACCGGCCCCACCAGTAGTACATCGTTCAACGAGATGCCCGACGAAGTTTTGCAAGATGCGTCAAAGACCACTCGAACCTTTGTGGTCGTGCTTGCCTCCTTAACCACCGGATGATGTGGTAGATAGCAACGCTTGATTGTATCGTGCGGATTAATCTCGACCCTTTTCATGTGTCCCAAACGACAATACTCGTCCATAAACGAAACGTACTGTTCCTTCAAGTCAGCGTTCCTTGCTAACCTGCGCTCCGTTCCCAGGAGCCGTCGGAATGCGATGTCCCTTGAATCGCCCATCCGTGCAAGAATTTCTTCGTCCTTCGGTAGAGAAACAGTATACCGTCCATCTGTTCCACGTTGGACCGTTTGTGCGAATAATGCCTCACAGCGCACTTCCTCCGGAGAATAGTTTACCACCGATTCTATTTCTTCACAGTCCCAAAATCGTGCCAGTAGCGCATCCAGGCTATCCGACATAGATAAATTGCAGTTGATCTGTAGCGATTGATTGGGAACTGACAGACCACCGCACACCACCCATCCAAACACCGACTCGTTTATAGCTGGCATTTGCTCACCAAGTGAAATTTTCTGACCAGTTATGAAGAAGTCGAAAAAGGCTTCAATGCCGAGTACTATGTCCACACCCTTGGAAACATAGAATGACGGATCGGCCAATTGAACGCCATTTGGAATTGCCCATCCTGTTGCGTTGATCGTAGCCGTAGGTAGATTTACAGTTACCTTTGGCAATACGAGAAAGCTCATTTCTCGTGAAAAATCGGAAACTCGTGACCGAATCGTTGTTAAAATCCGCTGCTTGACCTTAGTGCCGGCCTGGCCGATTCCGAGCACCGAAATATCTACTCTCTGCCGTTTAACTTTCAATCGTTGACTCAACCGCTCCGTAATAAAATTACTCTCTGATCCCGAGTCCAACAGAGCACGAGCTGGAATATGTCTACCATCATCATCCTCGACAACGATTACCGCAGTAGCCAACAGCACCTGTGACGAAAATTGCTGAGCTGGATTGGATGCTGACACGTCGGTAGCTGCAAGATTAGCCCCTTGGATGGAAGAAGCTTGAGGTTCCTTCGCAGTAGTAGAGGTTCCATCATTTGCAACGATTGATCCCTTGCCGTTGCTATCTTTCTCGCGTTTGAAGCAGACCATGGTATGATGCCGACCCTTGCAATTGCGGCACGAGAATTTGGACTGACAATCCCTTGCTTGGTGACCCTGTCGGAAGCAGTTTCGGCAGAGTGAATGAGTCCGAAGTAATGCGTCTCGTTCCGCCACCAACATCCGCTGAAATGAACCGCACTGATACAGCAGATGGTTTGCCGCACATGCCACACAGCGTCCCCCAGACGATTGTGCTGTGCTGTAGCTGGTTTTCACATTAGGCGGCTTCTGTTTCGAAGGCGCTTGTGACTGATGGATGCCCCTGTTATCCATTGATCTTGGTGGTATCGACTCCAGTACCTGAACTCGACGATGCAGAAACTCTGTCAGATCCTTCAGTGTATCCGTCTCCTTGCTAGCCGAACATTCTTCCCACCCTCTACGGGTTACTGGATCCAGCCGCACGGTGAGAAGATTGATTAGCAGGAGGTCCTTATAATCTCCAGGCTGCACAGTTTGATCAAGCGTTTGGATGACTCTCTCAAAACCTTCCAACAGAATGTGTAGTTCTGAAGCGGACTCCTTCGAAAGGCTGGGCAACTTGAACAGCGACTCCACCTGTCGCTTTTTCAGCAGCTTGCTGTTGTTGTACCGTTTCAACAGCATGTCCCAGGCAATTAGATAATTTGCCTTTGTGGTCTGCAAAGGGTCAATTAGGCTCTTTGGTTCGCCCTGCAGACACCCCTTGAGGTAGTGGAACTTTTCCACTTCCGGTAAGTCAGACTTCCAATGGATTAAGGATGTAAAAAGGTCCCGGAAACTCAGCCACTCGTCGATGTCCCCGTTGAAAGACTGTAGCTTTATCTGCGGGAGCCGCACGTGATCCAACGTACCCTGCATCGTCGTGTCCCCGACAGGGAGGGACTGTTCCAAACTCGAATGCTCCTGTCGCTCTTTGACCCGATCCAAGAGAAACGATTTCGCCCTATAGTAGTAGTCGCTGAACTCCTTTCGTTCCTTTTCATAACCGTCCCCATCGGCAGGATAGTCATCGTGAGATTTGATTTCAACTAGAATGTCACCAAATCTTTCCCACAGCTCGTCGAGTTTCTGCAGGCGTATCTCCGCTTCGGTGATTGTAGCCTCTTCCGTGAAGTTCTCTACGAACTGCCAGATATCGTTGAATGATGATTGGACGTCCTTCAACTTCGTTGTTAACAGCTTTAGAGATGACCCTTTCTTGGCAGCGGATGATGCAGCGGGAGCCATAGTGTTAGTTTGTCACACACGAGAGGAGAGGGAAACGGTGTAGTATACTGCAATACGCCCTAGCTTCGCCAGGCATATACTGTTCTGTATTTTACCTGGACGAAAAGACTGCGCACCAAATCCAAATAAAAATTGAAAATCCGAAACTAGTATCCGTATACCAGCGTGACTTAATATGGCGTCAAATAGTGTCTCACAACGCTCCGGGTTAGGAATAAGAAGAGGAGAAAACCAGGATGTACTATCAAATAGACCTTGGCCACGGCTGGCTATATACTGCTGTAGCTCACCTGGAGAAACTACCAGCAGCACAGAATAAGAATCAATTCAAATTGCGATTTTCCAAAAATATGATTTTATATGATGGTAGGTACTTAATAGCGGCCTCAGTTGCTTATGCAACCACCAACCGGAATATTGTAAAATGGCACAGTCGAAGAGGATGAACAATAATCAATACGTATAATATCTGAGATCCCAGCTTCGGCTGGCATATACTATTCTTCACTAACCTGGAGAAACAGAATATTGTGCTCCCTCTTCGTTTTACGTTCTCTGGTAATTGCCGATTTCGTTGAAATTAGTGGATGGTATTTTTCCTGCTCCGGCAAAGGGTTTTCGTTATCCAGGAACCGATGTATGAATAATGTGCCATGTAGGTCGGTCCAATTACATGCACCTGAGTTATTTTAACTGACTAGCGGAACTGAGAAAAATCCTTTGGCGCGAATGTCCAGTCGAAGGTTTGATGTTCCGAAAAGATGGCGAATCCTTAGCGTCGATTGGGTTGCGCTATTGTTCTGGGTGATAATGACGCCAACTCCTAGCGTCATGTAGGTCGCGATGGCGTCCGAGTACAATGCCAACAGCTACAATGGCGCGTGAGTAGCGCCGATGGGTCCTTTTGGAATGTCCGTGGAATTTGATGCCAGTCCGACGATCCGGTTCGAAGGACCAAAATGTTGGCTCCAATGGGCCCGGGCCAACACCGATGGGGTTAAAAATCCTTTGCCGGACTGTTTCTGCACTCACCACGGATTAAAGATGGTAAATTGCTGCTGCTGGCTGAAGATAATCGGGAACGGACGGCCCGCGGGTACTCAGGCGACGATCACTTGTGGTATTGGGTTTTCGGGCATCAAATGACCAAAGAACACTCGCGATGTACCATTAACACAAGCTTTAATAAACTACATATATTTCTGATCGATAATAATTTTAATTAATTTAAACTAGGTACATAATTAATGAATTTAACGGATCGCGTGCTCAACTGATCAACTGATCTGATTACTGGTTGGTACTACACTGACTTGATCTTCGCTGATAGTCGGTCAGCAGACCTTCCGATGTGGTCTGCGATGTTTTTGGCGATCCGATCTCTCTTCTTCTCACGATGTGCTGCTATCAGTGTGATCACCCTTATCAGTAGTGGTATCGTGATCACTGCTCTCGCTCTACCGTCGCGACGATGATGATGATGACTCTCCACCACATTTCCTAATGTGAGTATGGTTGTAGTTGTCTCTGGATTAGCCTGCTATTATCCACTTTGCGCAGAATCTACCTGCTGTGCTGTTGAACCCATGGTAGTGTGGGGACCGTGGTTAAATGATGAGATGATGCAGGGTTGTAGCATAGGGTGTATCCTTGTAGTTACTAAACAATCAAGAATTCAGCAATTAAAAAATTCTTGTATTCTAAAATTAAAAACTTCTGCAATTCAACGCAACAACAACACAAAAATTTACTAACGCAAAAACACAAAAATACAACAAAAAAAATATATAAATGCAAAAATTCAAAGGATCAATAAATTAAAAATTCAAGATAACAAAATACTAAATATTCAGAAATTGAAAAAATCATGAATAGTATTTAAAAGTTGAAAAAGTCAAAGATTCAAAAATTCAAGAATATGAAAATTTTAGAAATTTCAATAACCAAAAATTCAATATTTCAAAAATTCAACCATTCAAAAATTCTAATGTCTAAAATTAAAAACCTCGAAAATTTATAAAAATCCGTTATTGAAAAATTCTTAAGTTCAAAAATTCAAATTTCAGAAAAAAAAACAAAATATATAAATCCAGAAATTCAAAAACACAATAATGCAAACAGGCATGTCCAAACACGCCACGGCACCGCGTGCTGCATTTTAACACCGCAACCGAGTGTATTGAAATGAGCACCCCAAGCCAGTGCTCGATGAGAAGCACCGATACACGATAAACGAAGCACCTGTGTCGGTGGCGGTGTTATATTTTCGACCCGGTGCTTCGATGCTTCAGAAAACACTCGTGCCGGGTGCTTTAAAATTTCTGAAGCACCGGAGCCGAGCGCTTTCAACTTCGGATAACACCTCGGAAACTCTTTGACTTTGCACCCGTATCAAAGCGAGAATGTTTAAGCCCGCTAGCATATGCCCAAAAAGAAAGAAAAAAAGATTTTTCGGTGCGACGGAATAAAAGAGAACAGCGAATATACTTCTATAATCACGGCAGTTTGATTTTTAGTTAGATATGTAATTATAAAATATCCAAAGTCGATGCAGGTATAGATCGCGGATAGTGGATTTTTTTTTAATTTTGCGTCTTGGAAATACTAGTCAACGAAAATTTTATTTCTTTATCTTCTTGCAAATGTATATCTAATTGAAAGCAAAAGATATGAACTTTGCCATCGATAAACATCTTTTTATTTTTTTATGATCCCAATCTATACGGATAACGCACATATGGTGCTTAACTTCAATTTGAATCTATTCCTATTGGCGCCATTTAGTTGGTCTTTCTATATAACTCAATCTTATTATGGCGTTAGAATTGGGCACACGTTTCGAATTTTCGATCAATCAATCACGAGTATTTCACAGTATTTGGATAATTTTTATTATACGAAACTTTGGTACCAATTTTTAGATAATCTATCTATTGCTGGTCGTAATAATAAAGTATTGAGTCATTTCATGTCGCAAACTCTATTATAATATTTAGCTAAAATAGTGATGAACTGACTCATAGTGCTTTTTAGGCTGACAAAATGGAGACACTGAAAAAATCAGTTTATCCGGTGATGCTATTACCTGTAAGTCGATTATTCTTGGAAAGTGAATGGGTTACCAGGTTGTTTTGAAAAAAAGAATTAATTTCAATTAGAATGTCAAATTACAGTACTAATTTTATCATTGCGGTCAATAAAACATTTTTTCAGAGGAGCTAATCTCATATAAAATTGTGGCCCTTCGCTAAAACAAGGTCATGTATAAGGTGATCATGTTTCTCAAATATTTTATATTCATTCCAAGCACTCCGGCCTGGTAAGTTAAAAAGGAGGGAGGCTTTGCTTTACTCTAATGGAACTGGAATTGTTAATATCATTTGTAGCACGTTACCTACTGCAGAGAACTTCAGTTTTCAAAATTACTTGAAACACGTTATCTTATGTAAAGGCGTTAGGGCACAATCGAGGTGCTCCCGTACGATTTATTTCCGCATTATACATCATTACCAGTGCCATTACAAAACTTCTAACATAGCACAATGCATAGAAATGAATTTTGGCCGGACTTCATTACTTTTCTGGCACATAAATATCGCTAGCTAGTGTCCTAGTCCTTATCAGTTCTTCGATAGTTATACTATATAAGCTATATTCATTATTCCGCATGTAAACTCAATAAAACAAAGACAAATTTAGTTGACAAGATGGACCCAAACCACATTCTGGTGATGCAGTTTGAAATCTGAATACTAGATTTTTGTCTTGCTATATTCTGCATTTGTAATAATTGATCCGATACCTTGTCCTTTTTATATCTATTCTGCTTTAAGGTATAAAAAAGCCAGCTTCAAACATGTTTTTACGGCAAAATTTAATTTCTGCATGCATTTTAGATACATAAAATTTCATTTGACTGTCTAAGGAGATTTCAATTCTTGCACAGTATAGTGGGTAAGTAGAGTCATAGAGAGTATAACTGTACTGGAAACAGTGATCGATGTAAGGATATGCGATGATTTTTGCTGATACAGTCGGGCATCTATCATCGACATAATTTTTTATAGTCCGTCGGAGATGGCAAACAGGAGTTGAAGAGTTTGTGAAAACTAAAAGCTAACAACCTTTTTTAAGAAATGATACTTGAATTTGGCTTGGTTCGTCAATAGACCATCGGTATAAATTGTCTTGAGTTGGTGTAAGTCATAGAAATTTAAACGCGTATGTAAATGATATGTTCCCACGCGAGTTGACTTTACCCGCTTGCATATTATCATACGATAAGTTGTTTCTTTTTACTTTTACTGTAAATTTTGACAAATTAACAGTATATTTGATTGAATTTATTAGAATGACAAAATAGGACCAGATGTAATCGGGAGTTGGTCTGATTTGTATTGAATTCTAAAAATTGCAATACAATCTAGTTGAATCCACTCACATTTTCTAGAAAGGTAGACTGAAAATATTGGTCCTAAAGTTTTTGTTTAATTCATACACGGCACTCATGAAGTCATTTGATGTTAGCTGAAGTCGCCACTTTAGAAATTTTACTAAAATACTACAATTTCATGTTCGATTTTGCCTATGCGGAAACAAAAGAGAATTTCCATAGATTTTAAATAATGATCTTGCTATCTAGAGCTAAAAACTAAAATGTTTTCTCAATCAGTGACATATTCACTTTCCAGACTGATGACTGGAAACATAATTTCTTTTTGAAGTTATGACTAAAGCTGAATACTTTACAGGATACTTAACGACCTTGACTTATACTACTTTTTCAGAAATCATATTTTTATTAATTTTATAATGACGGGACATTATTTTGAGCATTTCGAGACAAATCAAAAATACAACCGTCAAACTGGGAACTTGCAACACTTCTGACTTCCTCTATTAATGTAAATTTGGCAACGGTAATAATAATTTTAACAATTTGGAGTCAAAAGTCTTAAAATTATACAAAACATATGAAAGGTGTTGACCGAATAAAAATATTTAAAATCAACATTTTTTCTACAACGCATTCCTATTTGCTTTTCAATTTAATTTGGGCGCATATGTATTTCCATACCTGAATAAAATTTTCAAACTGAGCTATCTAGTACTAAGTAGCGGAAAACTTTGACACTTTAGTCTTTCAATGATACTTTTAGTAATACAAATGTGGAGGTTACAATCCAATCGCTATTAATCGTTAAATAGTCTCAATATTAAATTTTTTAGTTTTTGGAAGAGAATTTTCTCTTATTTTTAAAGAATGCAAATGACCGGACGATATTTAAATTTCGAAGTGCAGAAAAATCTTTTTAATTTTGATACTGAATAAAGGTCAGTTATGGTTTTCAAACGTAATACTCGGCCTAAAGTTGTTTGATGTCAGAGTTGGCTAAGATGTACAATTCGACTCCAGTACCAACGCCAATTTAAATCCATTCATTCATCCATTTATAATTCCTACTTGCATACCTACTTAATCCTTCCTTACTGTAAAGTGCATTACAGATTCTTCAAAGTACCAAGCTCGTTCATGCATATGAACGCACCAAATTGCTTTGAGCCACTTACCAAACGACAGCAATAGCGCGGCGATAATCGCTACCGAAATATAAGCTGCCGTGTTTTACGAATTTAAAAACACTCGGTGCCTGCCGATGTCAGAAACACCTCGGTTGCAGTGCATGCCGATGTGAGATGCACCTCGGTTACGGTGCCTACCGAAGTCAGAAACACTCGGGTCGGTGCTTTGCCGAAGCAACGAGCACGGTGGTTAAATATCATGCGCTGGCACCGACACCGGTGCCTTGGTATCGGCGACCGGTGTCTGCTGTTGAGCACCGGTACGGCGTGCCAACTTCAATGCTCTTGGTGGCGTGTTTATTGGTAGAAGTGCCCACCATGCAGCACCGTTCGGTGCTTTTGCCATGCCTGATGCAAACATACTAAAATACAGAAATACTAAAATTCTAAAAACATAAAAATTTCAAAAATACAGGAATCCATAAACACAAAAAATATAAAAATACAGGGATACAAAAATATAAAAAGTACAAAAATACTGAAACACAAAAATACAAAAGCACAAAAATACGAAAATGTAGAAATACAACAGATAGATAAATACTACAATATAAAAAAAAATCCAAAATTCGAAAGTACGAAAATATTGTGTATTTACTCGAAAGCTGAAAGCAAATATGTATTTGGCTGAAAGTAAGTGTTCGAATACAGGGGATGTGTGAATGGTGTCTGCTGTTTCGCGCTGTATGAGGTATTGAATCATTACAATTCACATATATGTCTGTAGAAAAAGCAATACTTTCAAAATGCTTACAATGAAATTTAATGTGAATATAATTTATTTCCTAGAATAATGCTTTTATTGATAATGCTTCTCATAATTGCCGGTATTGTCACCCCCGTGCGGTAGAAGTCAAACCAAAACAATCATCACTCACTGGCGGCTGTTTCATTCATTTTGTATAGTCTAATTCATGCGTGGTTGTGTTAGTGCGACAGTTGAGGTTAAATGTTGTTGGACCTTGGGGGTTGAGGTTAAGTTAGCTGAAGGATAACATACTCATTCCACGCCTTTATGCATTATATCTGTGTGCAATTCACAGACAGTGAATGACTCGATTAATTTTTGACAAACTGGTTGACAATGAAGTGTCAGCGACTATTCTCGCGACTACTCGACCGAACGAATACTTTAACCGTCCGTGTTCAGATAGAGATTAAACGCACAATACAAAGATTCAAAAATACAGGAATACTAGAATACAAAAAATGCAAAATACAAGAACACTATACCACAAAAATACAAAAACACAACAATACAAAAACACAATAATATAAAAATACGAGAACACAAAAATACAAAAATACAAGAGCATAAAAATATAAAAATACAAAAAATTCAATGATACAAAAAAACTAAAAATACAAGAATACAAAAATACTCAAATACAGAAATACAACAATAAAAAAATACAAATATATATAAATACGAAAGTGCTAAAATGAGCAAATACAAAAATTTTAAAAGACAAAAATAAGAAAGTGCAAAAATACAAGAATGCAATAATAGAACACATACAAAAACACAAAGATACAAAATCACAAAAATATAAAAACTCTAAATCACAAAAATACCAAAATACAAAAAACAAAAGAGTAAAAAAACGAAAATACAAAAATACGATATTACTAAAAATGCAAAAATACCAGAATACAAAAATACTGAAACACAAAAACGAAATGCAAAAATATGAAAATACAAAAATTCAATAATGCAAAAATACAAGATTACAACAATACAAAAATGCTAAAAATCCAAGAATAAAATAATGCAAAAATACTCAAATACAGAAATACAACAATCCAACAATACATCAATCTAATAATACAAAAATAACAAAATACCAAAATACGAATATACTAAAATACAAAACTACGAATACGAAAATACAAAACTTAAAAAATACAAGAATAGAAAAATTCAACATACTGAAACCCAAAAATACAAGAGCACAAAGATACAAAAACACAAGAATATAAAAATACAAAATCACAAAACTATAAAACACAAAAATTCAAATAAACAAAAACACAAAAATTCATAAATGCAAAAGTTCAAAGGATCAATAAATTAAAAATCAAGAGATGAAAATATTAAATATTCAAAAATCCATAAATTAAATTATTTAGGAATTCAAAAAGTTAGATTCAAAAATTCAATATTTCAAAAATTTATGAATTTTAGAAATTTCAAAAATTCAATAATTCGAAAGTTCTAACATTCAATCATTTAAAAAATTAAATATAGAAAAATTTCAAAAATAAAAATTTCAGAAATTCACCACAATACAATACAATACAATAAAAATAAAAAATCAAATTTGAAATGATTCAGAAATGCAGAAATACAAAAATTCAAAAATTAAAAATACAAAAATATGAAGAAACAATAATACAAAAACACAAAAATACAAAAATGCTATAATACAGACAAAAAATCCAAAATTACAAAAATATAATAACAAAAATGCAATAATTCGGAAAGGTAGAAATATAGAAATACAAAATTTAAAAATACAAAAGTACGAAAACCAAAAATATAAAAATACAAAAATAGGAAAACACAAAAATGCAATAAAACCTGTTTTAATCCACCTAGTGGTGTAATTGTGTCTTTCTCATTTATCAAAGCTGGTTACGTTCAGTATAACATTGAGGCAATGGCTATTACATTATTATTACACTTGGTAAGTATATATGAGTGCACGACTGCTACGAACCTGATGAGCAACATGTCGACGCTGACACACTTCAGACAAACAAAAATATAATATTTAATTAGCTTAACAGCGCGAGTTCAATGTTGTCTTCACTTTAACATATTTTGAAATGTGCCGTGGTGGGAAAGGGTAGGGGCATAATTAGTGGGAGGGGAGGATGCGTTAGGAAAAACCTAACATATTTGGGGTGAAGGGAATGCGGGTGTGAAGTTGGTCAAAGAGAGGGGGAGGGGGTGAAGGTAGAGAGTTGGAAAGGGGTGTGAGAGGAAGGAGGGGTAGATGGGGGTGCAACTTCATACTATGCCTTCCATTTGAGACTAGGTTAGTGAAAATTGGTGCAGTCATCACCGAAGTGGCTTTAGTTCTGAAATATGTCCGGAACCCGGGACTTCCGGAATTATCGATAGTGGACAATATATTCCAAGAATCTAGGCCAGCGAATCGAAGTATTTTGATGTTCATTTCAATAGATTTTTAAACTATGACGTGTTACGATTGTACCGGTTTATATGAGAAATTCCTTTGTAACCGCAATAACCAAACTGTAACTCCGGAACCAAAAATCAAGACTGAATGAAATTCAATGGCAGTCACTGGAAGTATTATGTCTTTAATTTGAAATCAAGTTTGTAAAAATCGGTTAAGAGTTGGCTGGAAAATAGGGGTATAAATGTGCTTAGGAACTTGGCGGGCTCCCCGGGGGCATCAATAACCGTCATAGGTGGCCAATGTGGTCAAAACTACTTTGATTGGTTATTGATAAGCTGACCAACCGTACGGAATTTGGGAGGACAGTACGGATTTTTGGTCGTGTGTCCGGAAAAAATCCTTGTACGGATTTGTCCGGAATTCGTACGGAATTTTCAACCTCAGTGGAAGTGGAAGTACTCCCGGGACAACAAAAAATGTTCCACAAATGGAAACAGACTAAATAATGTTGCAAACTAGTTTCGCAGGTTCCAGAAATGCAATTTTTGTTAGCAAAAGGAAACCGGTGAACAAGAAGAGTTCTAAAAACTTGATTTTTGTAAATTTTCACATAAGCTGTGGGACTAAGCAAACTTTGCGATTTTTTCTAACATAAAAGAAAAAACTTAACTTTTATCCGCCTCGACTAGTTGTTTAAGTCGTTCTCCCAAGTTGGTTGGTATTTTGAAAATCAGTATCTAGCAGCCGCCAAGTCGTTCTATCTAAGTCGAAACGCAATTTACCCGATTAATTTCCGTTATGAAATATACAGTGCTCGATATACACATTTGGTTCAACTCAATTTGCCTCCTATGAAGGTATCTCAAAATGATATAAATATTATACTATTTTTTCTTTTTCGGAACCAAATAATTACCGCTGCAGTTCGATTGTATTCTGTAGATATAATACAATTAAAATCTGCAGTGGACTCTGGAACTCTGTCAAATTTTCCATTTACATAGATTAACATGTTTTTCCTTTAATTTTATTTGCAAGGTTGAACCAAAAATTTCATCATACTCGAAGAACATTAAATACAGAAACGAGGCTGTTAAGTACAATGGAGTATTTAAATTTACGTTAGATTTTCAGCCAAATAAACTGATTGGGTACCTTGATACACACAAGGAACATAGTGAATATAAGTGCAAAATGCGTTTACACTTATTTTTATATTCCGTAATCAATTTCTTCTTGTGCAAAGAAGCGCTTTTTTGACTTAATACTATGTTCACACTACAGAGTTAAAATACGTTATTATAATTAGCAACAAGAAAAATGTCATCAAGATAGCGTTAAAACACGTTTTAACTCGTAGTGTGAACGTAGTATAATGTTGTGCGTTTATAAAATTATGGCGTACAGTGATGTACCAAATCGGGTTTTTAAAATTTTGGGGAAAACCCAAGGTTTCTTCCCCGGTTAAAACGGTTTTGTAATGGGAAGTTTCGGTTTTTTGAAGTTTTTGATGTTTTAATAATAGAAAATTAATGTATTGTTACATTTTTTTTTTTTTTGATTTATGAGCATTATTGTCATTAAGATTTGAATCTGACAATTTTGACAGGTCTTTCTCGATATAATCATTGTCTGATCACTGATCCCACATTTCTTTACCAATTATGTATTTAAAAAGCTTTCCAACACAAGCTGAGCTAAGTCGATTGCGTTTCTTACTGCGAATCCACCACCAGCCGAAAGAATTCGGATTGCAATTTGTGAGAGTTCTGATTGCGGAGCGGTCTTTTTGTGTACTTTACTCATTTTTACTTTCCACCGAATGAAGTAGGTATTTAGTAAATTTTGTGTGAAAAATTATCTAACTTCGATAAAAGTGAAATAACTTCTAAAATGAGTAACAAGCAGGATAAAAGTTGCTTGGGCGTCACATGATTATTCTGATTGTTATTAGGGTAACTATGACTATTGTTCGATGTATTATATAAAACGAGCTGAAATTTTTGGCTGCGGACTAAATGAGTGACCGAAAATAAATGTCGTAAGAACAGAACATGCTTCATAAAACCCTAATAAAATCCCTAATAAATATATTAGGTTCTTACAAAAGAATCTTCTTCATCCGACTTTCAATCTTGAATGTAACGTTATACGGATTTAGCTACAAGCCAATTATGCTGGAGGTTTCTTGCCAATTGTTTCGAGTGAGAACTTTCTAAGCGATTCTCATGCTGAAGGATCTCTGTCCGATTTGAATGCTTGATGTTTATATACGATTTTTACATTTTAAGATAGATAAAGTGGGTTTTACAAAGCATGTTCTATGCTTGCGACTTTAATTTTCGGTCGCTCAAATCTGAATGCAAGATTCTTAAAAAACGCTAAACAAACATTCTAAAGTCGATCAAACGAAAAAAACAGGTTAAAATGATTTGGGAAAAAACCCGGTTGCAACCCAAATTCTCAGCAGATGAATTTATCCTCAGCGGTACATAATAGAATAGCGGCATAATAGAAATTGTGTTATATATCAGGCTCGTTTGTATCTGTTACTTCTATTTTAGTTATAGGGGTGATTTTATATTACGTGGATGTCTCTTTGGCCATAACCGGAAACTTTAGTGATATGGGAGAACTCACTCTCTTCTAGGATATGAACCATCAATTGCAAATTAAGTATCAGATTCAGGATCCGCGCGCGATCATTCAAGAATACACGCAAATATGCGACTAGCCACATGGTTATAAAATCGAATTTATACACGAGAAGTTACATACACGCTAGCACACGCGACCAACCCGTTCACCAACAAACACTTGAGCCCTTCGCGATCATCCACGCATACCTACGCTTACGATCTTGCCAACAGGATAACATTCCGGTGACTAAGTGAACGTTCTAGCACTTAAAAAATTATAAACGCGGTCTGATGAATGAGCCTGTATGCTTGTGTTCGCGCGATCATGAATTGGTTACATCCGGAATTCTCCCCCAGCCGACCTAGTCCCTCAGCTGGACTAATCAGAAAAAATGACGCTCATATCTACTAGATAATACGTTCCATGGCGACATGACCGGGAACTCTAGTGATAGGGCTGATAGTGATTGAGAACTCACTCTCTTCTAGCATCTGAACCATAAACTGAAAATTAAGCATTATATTCACGGTACGTGCATCCGGTTTTAAAATCGAATTAAAGCATGCGAAATGACACGCGGCACACAAACATCTACGCGAGAAACAAATGCCCACGCAATCGAACACAATAACATCCAAACGCTCGAGCCCTTCGCGATGGTACACAAAGACGAACATACAATCGCGATCATCTACGCACAACTACGCCCAAGATTTCATAAACACAAAAACGCCCCCAATGATTTAGTGACCCCTACAGCACTTCTAATCCGATTAACGCGGTATCAAGTGCACAAAAATAAACGCTCATTCCAACGCGATCGTAAAGTTCATACCCCTGCCTAACTGAACCGTACAGTCGATATTACAATCAGAATCATGACCTGCTGCAATTGGACTGTAGCAGTAATGAGTGATTCTGATGGGGAGCCCTTCCGTGAACTCAGCTCTACAGCTCCAGTAGTACAGAAAGAAAGAAAACAAAATTTAAAATATCTATGAGAATCGCATTCTGTAATAAAATTATGTTTTTGTCTGCCAGTTAGTATGAAATTTAGGAACATGTTTAAAGCAGTTGCAAGAAAAATATTTTTATCAATTACTTCTCCGCGATGCAACCGCATTAAATATATTTTCATTCTCTTCATACTTTCGTTGCCAAAAAATAAAGCTTTTTTAAAAAAATCAAAATGCTTTGCTTTGCGTGCAAAATGCTCAGAACCCATGCTGGTAAAACGTCTAACGTTTCAACTGTATCGAAGATGGTCGTTAGCAATTTTAAAGATTTTTGGGTGAATCTTGGAGGAGTTACTGTATTGTAAAATCTGGCGGGAAGTGCCAATTAGAACAACAATCGCTGTAATATTTTAATTCTTGCCGAAGTGATCGTTTAGTGAACATTAAAAACAAAAGTGGAACTCTGGTCAATGAACGTGACTTCGAATCTTTCGTATTAGCCCGAGTTTTTGGAATATTTAGTTGCAGGTTTCACAGCTTAGCCTTGCGAAAGTCACCTCTATCAGATGCCATCATACCAGGCATTTAATAATGATAAATTTCGATATTTTGCGCCAGGCAAACAAAATCATTTTGCAGAACAATCTACAACATGTCGTTGATCGTGAAGCACTATAATAAAATTCAAAATCCTTGTGTTCAGGGATAAAATCAAGATTCAACTGCCCGAAACGGCACCTCGAACTTGTGATACGGTCTTTAAAATTATCGCTGTACAGAAAAGTGGAATCGTTACAAAGGATACATGAAAAAACAAATTATGCCTAGATATTTAAATGGTGATTACACGGTAAAATTGCGTCCTTTCTACCTGATCCGTCAATACAAAACACAACAGTATTATTTTACAATCAACACTTTGCAGTTGTCAATGACAGATTCCTACCTCCACATTCTATGATGAAACGGCTTACTATCATAAACCATAACAGCAGTCGTTAAGAAAACTCATCTCTGACAATTAATACCAATACAGTCTTCAATACCGTCGCCTGATCCCCAAATGGTTGCCAACTTTGTGACACTTGTTCAGGCAATAACGGCAACTGCAAAACCGTTAAAACTGTGTGCAACTTCAAATCAAAAGCCAGAGTTCTCAGTTGAGACGAAGAAAGAAGGAAGATCCAACCGTGCATTTACTGATGAGATGAAATCGAAACGCATAAGCATTTTACTTTTAATTTCTCGATTTGTACTCTAAGATTCTAATTAAAGTTCATAATCCCGGGATTGGATGGTCGTGGATATTTAAATTCGAAACCTAATTATTTTGAATCCAATGTGCTGAGCAACATAACAGTCTGTATAATTTCGTAAATTCATTTCGATCGGAGTATCTAATTTTCTACAGAAACCCATATAATTTCAAAGAACCTATCTGCATGGCAAAAAATTTCAGTTCGTTGTGAACTTAACATGAAGAATGTTAAAAAGAAGATATTTTTTCTGGATTGATGTTTCGAATGGTCGAACTAGACTTTGATGGTAAACTAAATATAGTTTGGTTCCATAAATTATAACTGCAAATTAAATAACAAATGTTCATGGAGGAAACCGATCAGGACACTCACACAGGCAACTTTGGCATATAATTTCTGTGCTCCATCACTTACAATTAATCCAGAAAATATTTCGATCATAGAGGTTTTAACATTAGAGTTTTAACATTAGGGTCATTTGTCATTTTTTCGTGGTAAAAAAAACTGTAACCAATCGATTTACCAACTACGCTATACCAACCCCTAAAATCATTGTTAAAAATTCCATTGCCTGTAGTAAAATATAGTAAACAAGAAAAATACTAAACAGTCTAAGAAATCAACCTCTCTGTTCTAAATTTTGAGATGAAATGTGTACGGATTTTTCCTAGCCTACAGTTGGTCGGCTTAGTTATTGATATAGAACCGCAAATCCAAGTAATGTTGAACCTATTTGAATATGTATTATATCATTCGGGCATCATGGTGTTACCAGTTTATAAGGGAATTTGCTGTGACCGTACTCTTCAATTCGTAACTCCGGAACTGGAAGTCGGATCAACTCAAATTTATATAGCAGCTTATGGGAGCATTATACCGTTAATTTGAAACTAAGTTTATGTAAATCGGTTTAGCCATCTCTGAGAAAATTGAGTTAAATTATTTAATACCGTCGCCTGATCCCCAAATGGTTGCCAACTTTGTGACACTTGTTCAGGCAATAACGGCAACTGCAAAACCGTTAAAACTGTGTGCAACTTCAAATCAAAAGCCAGAGTTCTCAGTTGAGACGAAGAAAGAAGGAAGATCCAACCGTGCATTTACTGATGAGATGAAATCGAAACGCATAAGCATTTTACTTTTAATTTCTCGATTTGTACTCTAAGATTCTAATTAAAGTTCATAATCCCGGGATTGGATGGTCGTGGATATTTAAATTCGAAACCTAATTATTTTGAATCCAATGTGCTGAGCAACATAACAGTCTGTATAATTTCGTAAATTCATTTCGATCGGAGTATCTAATTTTCTACAGAAACCCATATAATTTCAAAGAACCTATCTGCATGGCAAAAAATTTCAGTTCGTTGTGAACTTAACATGAAGAATGTTAAAAAGAAGATATTTTTTCTGGATTGATGTTTCGAATGGTCGAACTAGACTTTGATGGTAAACTAAATATAGTTTGGTTCCATAAATTATAACTGCAAATTAAATAACAAATGTTCATGGAGGAAACCGATCAGGACACTCACACAGGCAACTTTGGCATATAATTTCTGTGCTCCATCACTTACAATTAATCCAGAAAATATTTCGATCATAGAGGTTTTAACATTAGAGTTTTAACATTAGGGTCATTTGTCATTTTTTCGTGGTAAAAAAAACTGTAACCAATCGATTTACCAACTACGCTATACCAACCCCTAAAATCATTGTTAAAAATTCCATTGCCTGTAGTAAAATATAGTAAACAAGAAAAATACTAAACAGTCTAAGAAATCAACCTCTCTGTTCTAAATTTTGAGATGAAATGTGTACGGATTTTTCCTAGCCTACAGTTGGTCGGCTTAGTTATTGATATAGAACCGCAAATCCAAGTAATGTTGAACCTATTTGAATATGTATTATATCATTCGGGCATCATGGTGTTACCAGTTTATAAGGGAATTTGCTGTGACCGTACTCTTCAATTCGTAACTCCGGAACTGGAAGTCGGATCAACTCAAATTTATATAGCAGCTTATGGGAGCATTATACCGTTAATTTGAAACTAAGTTTATGTAAATCGGTTTAGCCATCTCTGAGAAAATTGAGTTAAATTATTTAATACCGTCGCCTGATCCCCAAATGGTTGCCAACTTTGTGACACTTGTTCAGGCAATAACGGCAACTGCAAAACCGTTAAAACTGTGTGCAACTTCAAATCAAAAGCCAGAGTTCTCAGTTGAGACGAAGAAAGAAGGAAGATCCAACCGTGCATTTACTGATGAGATGAAATCGAAACGCATAAGCATTTTACTTTTAATTTCTCGATTTGTACTCTAAGATTCTAATTAAAGTTCATAATCCCGGGATTGGATGGTCGTGGATATTTAAATTCGAAACCTAATTATTTTGAATCCAATGTGCTGAGCAACATAACAGTCTGTATAATTTCGTAAATTCATTTCGATCGGAGTATCTAATTTTCTACAGAAACCCATATAATTTCAAAGAACCTATCTGCATGGCAAAAAATTTCAGTTCGTTGTGAACTTAACATGAAGAATGTTAAAAAGAAGATATTTTTTCTGGATTGATGTTTCGAATGGTCGAACTAGACTTTGATGGTAAACTAAATATAGTTTGGTTCCATAAATTATAACTGCAAATTAAATAACAAATGTTCATGGAGGAAACCGATCAGGACACTCACACAGGCAACTTTGGCATATAATTTCTGTGCTCCATCACTTACAATTAATCCAGAAAATATTTCGATCATAGAGGTTTTAACATTAGAGTTTTAACATTAGGGTCATTTGTCATTTTTTCGTGGTAAAAAAAACTGTAACCAATCGATTTACCAACTACGCTATACCAACCCCTAAAATCATTGTTAAAAATTCCATTGCCTGTAGTAAAATATAGTAAACAAGAAAAATACTAAACAGTCTAAGAAATCAACCTCTCTGTTCTAAATTTTGAGATGAAATGTGTACGGATTTTTCCTAGCCTACAGTTGGTCGGCTTAGTTATTGATATAGAACCGCAAATCCAAGTAATGTTGAACCTATTTGAATATGTATTATATCATTCGGGCATCATGGTGTTACCAGTTTATAAGGGAATTTGCTGTGACCGTACTCTTCAATTCGTAACTCCGGAACTGGAAGTCGGATCAACTCAAATTTATATAGCAGCTTATGGGAGCATTATACCGTTAATTTGAAACTAAGTTTATGTAAATCGGTTTAGCCATCTCTGAGAAAATTGAGTTAAATTATTTGACACACACATATATACACATACGCAGACATTTTGCTATCTCGAACTAAATCGAATGGTATAAGAGACTCGGCCCTGCTGGCCTCGTTTAATAGGTCGAAATTCCGACCGATTGCATAACCTTTCTATATAAGAAAAGCAAAAAGGTGCGAAATTAGCAAAGTTCCAAAAAGTCTATTTTTCTCAAAAACATTTTTTTCGGTGTAACATAAAATCTCGACGGTTCATGAATTTTAAGGACATTAAAGGAAATACGAATTAAATATATGAAATTTCATAAAAATGCGAAATAAAAATGCAAAATACAAAAATGTAAAAATTCAAAAATACAACAACGCAGAAAACTAAAACACAAAAATGCAAAAATATAAAAATGCATAAATACAAAAATACAGAAATCCAAAAATACTTGAACGCAAAAATACAAAAATTCTAAATACAAAAATATACAAATACAAAAATACAGCAATACAAAAATTCAATAATGCAAAAATACAACAATACGAAAATTTGAAAATACCAAAATGCAAAAATAGAAAAATATAAAAATGCAAGAATACAAAAATACAAATATACTAATATACAAAATATAAAAATACCAAAATACGAAAACACAAACATACAAAAATGTAGAAATACAAAAATACAAAATTACAAATATGCGAGAATACCATAATACAAAATGGTAAAGTACACAAATACAAAAACACAATTATGTGTTATTAATTACAAAAATATAAAAGATACGAAAATGCTAAAGTTCAAGAAAACAAAAAATTTAGAAATACAAAAATACAAATTGATAAAAAGTACAAAAATTCAAGAGATAACAATTTAGAAAAAGCAAAATTTTCAAAAAAAAAACAAAAATTCAAAAATTTAAAATCAAAGAGCTTAAAAATTTGAAAACAAATATTCAAAAATGCGCAAATAAATTGAAAATTTCCAAAATTCAACAGCTCGAAATATCAGAAATGGAAGCTTTTAAAAATTTTAATACTCAAAAAAATTTAAAATGATGGATTCAAAAATTCCTTACATTATTATATTTTTAAATTCTTGAATTTTTAAACTTTTAAATATTTTTTCTTAAATTTTTAAATTCCTGATAAAATGTTCAAAAATTTTTAAATTTTTAAATGCTTAAATTTTCAAGAATTGAAGCGTTTAAATTTTTAAATTATTAAACTATTAACTTTTTTAATTTTTGAAATTTTTTTTTAAATGTTCACATTTTAAAATTTTTGAACTTTTGAATTTAAAATTTCTTAAATTATTAAATTTTAAAATATTGAAATTTATGAATTTTTAATGTTTTAAACTTTTAATTCTTAAATTTTTAAATCAGAATTGAAATTTTTTTAATATTGAAATCTTTAAATTTCAAAATATTTTGATATTCAAATTTCTTAAAATTTTGTTTTTAAATCTCTACATTTTTGCATTCCTTAATATTGAAATCTTTTAATTATTAAATATTTAAACTTTTAAGTTTTTAGATGTTTAAACTATTAAATTTTCAAAATTTTTAGGTTTCTCAATCTTTAAATCTTAAAATTTTTAAATTTTCGAATATATAATTTTTTAGATTCTTGAATTTTTAAATTTTTAGTATCCTTAAACTTTTTAAATTAATTTTTTTTGCATTTTTGGATTTTTTTACTTTTCAATTTTTTAATATTTAAACTTAAAATTTTTTAAATTCATAGATTTTTTATTTTTTGATCCTCAAATTCTTTTCAATTTTGATTTTTCCTAACTTTTAAATCTTTGTTCTTGAAATTACCTTTAAATTCAAAAATTTCAAAAAATTTAAGTTTCGAAATTTTAAACATTAAAATCTTTAAATTTCTAAACTTTTAAATTTAAAAAAAAATTAATTTCAAAAGTTTGAATAGTTAAATTTTTACATTCCAAGATTTTAAAATTTTTGAATTCCCAAATTTTTGAATTCCTAAGTTTTTAAATTTCTAAACCTGCAAATTTTTCCAATCCTCAAATTTTCGCATCTCTAAATTTTTAGGTTTTCAAATTAATAAATTTTCAAATCTCAAAATTTTTGAATCGGTAAATTTTTAGATTCACATATTTTTAAATTTATGAAACCTAATATTTCCAAATTTTTAAATTTAATGAAAAAATTTCCAAATTTTTGGATTCTTAAATTTTTTTGCCGAGTATCTATGTACGCATTTGAGTAGAATACGTGAGTATGGAATTTAAGGAAGTCGCAATAATTGGGATTGGTTCTGATAGTCATTTGCATAAGTACCTGGCAATGAGTATGTATTAGGTTTGGATTCTCCTTAATTATGTGATGCTACTTAACACTTACAAATACTTCATCACATGTGTGACAAATCTTCTTATCGTTTGATTTGCCTTGAGGCGGAGAGTACTATGCAATATTAGGAAGCTTTTCCTCCTGACAATTCTGATAAACTATTTCACAATTGTGCATGAAACCCTTCACCTTGACTAGGACAAAGAAAATATTAGGTTTGTTGCAGTACACGAAAGTTGCTCCGGAGCAAAACATACTTACTCCTTTTTACTCCGGTGATTTGTGATTAATAACACTCATAACAATAACAGTGCTTAAACAAGTGAGCTTATACAGTGGAGCTAGTGTGATGTGGCTTGGTCGCATACCCGAGGCGAAGGATCCGAAGAGGCGCAAAGCCACTGAGAATCCGCCGGACGAGGAATTGATTAACCCGTTGCTGGAATTGCAAGCAAACCTGTGATCCTCTCGTTTGACAGGTTTACTCAAACATAGAGGCTATAGTTAGTTGAAAGCTCGTACACCAGAAAGTGATGTGGCATAGCCACATTAGTCAGTATTCGGTTGACTAATGTGGCTACCCCACATTCGTATTCATTCGTACTCTGTGTATTGTACTCGCTGCCGCTCAGTCGGCTTTAAACTACCTATAACCCTTATGTTTAAGTAAACCGGACAAACGAGATGATCACAGGTTTGCTTACAAATTCCAGCAACGGGTTAATCAATTTCTCGTTCGGCGGATCCTCAGCGGCATTGCGCCGCTTCGGATCCTTCGCCTCGGGTATGCGGCCAGGCCGCATCACACTAGCTCCGCTGTGTATGCTCACTTGTTAAAGAACTGCTATTGTTAAGACTGTTATTAAGCACAACTTATTTCTTCAGTTTATTTAACTACGGTTAAAAATTTCACATTTACGCTCTCGGATTCGGTTTATTTAGATTGAAATACATTCTTTTGGCAAAAAGATGGGTGGGTAATGTCTAGGACATAACCGGAGTGTCGTGACTACTCGTTTGACTTGTAATTCAAATCGAATGATACTCAATGAAATATGTGGGAATGTTTCAAGTTATTCTTTATAATAATTATGGTGGTTCTGAAAAGAACCTTTGTTGTTGGCGTCTGCGTTGATAGGGGATGCGCTGGATTCTAAGCTCGTTGAGACATTCATTCATGAAATGAACAATTTTCTTGCTTTGAAATATCAATGTTAAAATCTCTCGAAACAACCATCGGAATCTTTTCCGTACAGAAATGAACACGCTTAGCGAAAAACTAGGGGCGGGTAATGTCCGGGACATAACCGCGATGCTCATATTCTTAAAATTCTGCTTGTATCTCCGTGCATCCGTACGATCTTTCCCCTTTCGCAGCTCACACCGAATGAGCACACTTTTCATCAAGCTGTTCCAATTTATTGACTTTACAATGCAGATGGAAGGACGTCCTTTTGTTCGATAAATGAAAATATTTTCATCATTCGTTTTGGTGTAGCTTTCGCTTAGTGGCAGAGTTGCCACATTCACTGATTTTTTTGGAAGGATTTGCAAAAACCTTCGGGTTTGTAGATTAGAAAAACATTTTCTGATTCACTGGTAAAAGTACAGAATTACCAAGCGCAAACTTAATACTAGTTAATAAAAGAAACTTTCTAATTAAATTCTTTTTCCATTTTGCCTTCGTCCTAATAAGGACGGTTTGTGGATAACTATGTTGATTCAAGACGGGAATCTTTTAAAACAATTCAAACCTTGCAGACGATTGTTTTTACTGCGTACATCCGTACGATCTTTCCCCTTTCGCAGCTCACACCGAATGAGCACGGTTTTCATCATGGTGTTCCTATTTATTGACTTTACAATGCAGATGGAAGGACGTCCTTTTGTTCGATAAATGAAAATATTTTCATCATTCGTTTTGGTGTAGCTTTCGCTTAGTGGCAGAGTTGGCACATTCACTGATTTTCTTGGAAGGATTTGCAAAAACCTTCGGGCACAGAGAACAGACGTCCATCTTCAGCATTCAACTTGTGTAATATCTCTAACGGTTTCGAAGGTAGTTTGGATATCTAAACCAGGTGCGCTACTGTCGTCATGTTTTTTTGTGGCTGAGTGCGACAGAATTGACAGCGGTTATTCCTCTACCCAGTCAAACTAGTCCGGAACCGATTCGGACTTCCAGCATGAATTCCAGCTCAAATGCGTCAACCGATAGAGTCGGAATCGGTTGTTTTCTTTGAGCTAGATTCCATGCAGAATCCATCCAGGATTTCGAACCGGTTCCGGAATCGATTTGACGGATAGTTGGGATAGGTTGGTGTGGCGGCGCTAGTGTTTTTAGTATATTAATTCAAATGTTTACACAAGTTTTTTAAATATTTTTGTTCGATCATGGATGTCTGTCCTCTGTGCTTCGGGTTTGTAAATAAGAAAAACATTTTCTTATGATTCACTGGTAAAAGTACAGAATTACCAAGCGCAAACTTAATACCAGTTAATAAAAGAAACTTTCCAATTAAATTCTTTTTCCATTTTGTATTCGTCCTAATAAGGACGGTTTGTAGATAACTATGTTGATACAAGACGGGAATCTTTTAAAACAATTCAAACCTTGCCGACGATTGTGTTTACTGCGTACATCCATACGATCTTTCCCCTTTCGCAGCTCACACCGAATGAGTACGCTTTGCAGCCTTCGATGTTTTGGTGGCATTTTTAGTGGCAGTTACTACCGCCTTTTCAGTGACTGCGTTTCTTAGCCTTTGGCTTTTTGGACTTCTCACCGCCACCACCTCCACCAACGTTTTTCTTCTTCTCTCCGATGGTAGCTGATTTGATTGGTCGTCCGATGCAGCTTCTCACGACCACGCACGTCTGTTATGCACTGCGTCTTACACACGTCTGGCTTTGAGAAAAGCTGCGACACCCCTATTTATAGGTTTTATCATTAATGTTGATTTCATTTAAAGTAGTTTTCGAACTATTTAAACAAATTTTATATAGCAAAGAACGTATCGGTAGCAAGCATTGAACGTTTTCCTTCCGATTTATGAAACAAGATTGGCAATCCGTTTTGTAGAAGAAAAGTTAATAAGGTTCAAAATGTACGTAACGCTTTCGCTAATATGCACTACTATCGCTTTCTCGCTCGTTCTCGTGGCGTGCATGAGCCTTTCCTTTCCGTCCGACTTCTAATGGCTTAACCAAAATTAATATGCCGGCTTTCCCCCACCAACTGCTCTCGTCAAGCAACCCAATACGAATAATCATAGGAACAAACATGTAGTGGACCTTTATATAAACTTTTCATTATTTTATTGTTCATTTGCTGCACCATTTTGACGGCTCTGTGCGGGATGGGCTGAAAATTTTCACTTTTCCGAGTCGTTTTCGAAAGATTTTTCAAAACACTATTTTTCCGTTGATAATGAATATCCTACATATTCCAAAATTTAATACAACATTGGTACAAATATTTTAAACAAAATGCCGAAGAAATCGATTAAATCCATTCAGTACAACAAAAGATATAAGCGTTCAAAATCTTACATCATTTTTCTTCCGAAATTTTGAAAAGGGGCCCCTATATTGAAAGGTAAGTCGTTAGTCACGACAAAAACCTCATTAAAATTGGACATCTTTCACTTTCTAAACTAGATGATTATCAAGAGATAGAAGAGACTACAGGAACGATTTTCTCATTGTTTCCTCCGGAGTACTTCAAGTTTCTCTTGGCATTGGAACAAACCTAACACTTTCTACGCAATATTACTCACCGGACAAAAAGGCGTGAAACGAGAAATTTCCACAATACATCGTGCAGCACCTCCAGCGAGGGTTGCTGATGTACGAAGCAGCGCGGTGGAACAGCCCACCCTCCGAATACTAGATCACAAATCCTCAAGGTGAATATTTGAGAGCAAAGCATATGACAAACGAATGCAATAATCAGTGGATACAATTTAGTTTGCAACACTCCGTGAACTAGCAAGTGGTTACCGACTGCTTTTTTCCAACACGCAATCCACAATGAAATTTCTTCGCCGAATCAACATCTGCATAATCTTGGCTCTACTGGCTACTTTACTATCAATATAATAGTTCGCTCACCTTTGGAAGAAACAAGTATTTTCATGCAGAAGAATTTGACGACATCAACATCTATGATCGAATATCACTATTTTGCACAACATCAACTTTTCTTATTGAAAACACTTTTGATTGCGGAGATTCGGCTCGATCCGTAAATCACTTGCACTAGCAGTATAATTCGCTCCCCCGAGAACGGGAGGAAACACCACCGAAATTCACTGCTGTACATCTCCAGTAAAATACCGTAAAGTCCCATAAAAAAAAAAACGGAAAAAAACTATGTCCCGAAAAAACACAAGTCCCGAAAAAATCGCGAAAACGGCTAAGTGTCAGCCGTCGATGAAAAAAATACAAGTCCCAAAAGCGGGCTGCGCTATTACGATGTTCGCCCGCCGTTTACTAGCCATGGCGGACGAAATCAAAATTTCATTAGCCATCATGCCTCAGCAGAAAGTAGGTGTTATCACGCGCACATATACCTTCTACGTGTCAACTGTATAAACTATGTATGCACACACATAAGTTATATGTGCATATTGTTATAGAATGGGGTTTTATGTGCCTAATAGTTATGAAATGTGAATGTAAGATTAATATTTCTTGTAAATACACACATTAGGTTTATGTGCCAGCAAATAGTGTCTATATGCCTCCGTTAATTGCAAAAATCTATATGTCTATATAAATCAATAGGCATAACGTTTACTTTTTTTTGAGTGTAGAAAAATCTGTACCCAAACAATAAAAATGTTGTTTTACAAAAATAATTATTCTTATACTAATTTTTATTCGGGGAAACCAAACCAAAAAATCCAACTCGGTTGTTTTATTTAAGCTGGAATTCCGCAAAAAACCATCATATCCGTTTGATTTGCTGGAAGCAGATTTCATGCATATCGCATTTTAATGTCAGCTTTAGTTCAAGCTCAGTTAGTACCAGCTCTGCTTCAGATTCTCGCCATCACTCTGTCAGCGGCCTAATTCAACGCTTATCTGCTGTTTACTGGGACCCATCGCAGTGTTTATTTATTTTACACTGCTGTCATGTAAAAAAATCTGTACCATTCTGTACTTTTTTACAAAAAGCTGTAATCTGTACCGTACAGAATCTGTACCAAAAACACTGTACCTATCTAGATAAATCTGTACTTGGAGCATCACTGCACCTGAGTTTCACTACAGACACTTAACATAACCCCACAAAACGAGCCGGATGAACTTCTTTTGACAATTCTCGGTGGTTTGATTACATGGAAGCTACGTGAGTTCGAATGTGATGATGAGCAACCGTTGCGCTCGCACTCACGCATCTGACAAAGTAAACAAACCACCGAGAATTGTATAACATGAACTTCATTCATTATGAGTTCATTCGTGTCGTCATCTTGTAGAACTCAATGGGAGTTTACATTCATGGTTGCTAGTTTTACTGTTTTTCTCTCCGCTAGTCTGTTATATAAAGCAACGACACGACTAGACACTTGCATTCCAAAACTGTATCTCAAATATGACTACCCCTCAGTGACTCAGGTAACTGGTAATGTCAAGTATGACATTTGGTTAGAAAATTCATGAAACCAGCAACACTGAGAAATCTGTTATTTTTTTAAACAAACTATATATTTACCTTTGCAACCCTTGGTTACGCAGGTAAAAGAAATTTGACAACAAAAAATAGGTTGATTATAGAAGAGTTCGATTCATCACTTCGCTCCCAGATTTACTGATAAATCTACAAATACCGGCTTTTTTATTTTGACCAACCTCACCAAGTGATAATTAGGAAGGTATGTGAATCAGGTACATACACCAAATAAATGTTTCAATTACCTGAAATATTCACATTCCGCAGTATTCCGGGCTGGACCCTTGTGGATGTACGATCTTACCGATTTATCTTGCTACTAATCATACATTTGGCATCTATTTACCATGCAATAAAAATTTGACTAAACCATTTTGCGCGTTAAGGGCACAAGACCTAATTTTAATTAAGTTTTGTTTTTTTGTGTTTCGAATTCATCTCGTCAGTAACTAGCACCATCTGGGTGTCTAGTTAGATGATGTATCTAAACTAGTACCCAAATTAGCACTAGTTAGACACAAAAAATTCCAAACAGTTCACACGACATATGTGAACGCCTAAAGCCACATGTCCCGAATGATGTCCCGGGAAGCAAATGTAGCTCTGGTTTGCTGACGAGAAAGCGAAGACGAACTCTTGTCTTTTGGTTCAAGAAACCAAACGCCTGGTATTATGCAATAAAAATTGAACTAAACCGTTTTGCGCGTTAAGGGCACAAGACCTATTGTGTTTCGAATTCATCTCGTCAGTAACTAGCACCATCTGGGTGTCTAGTTAGACGATGTATCTAAACTAGTACCCAAATTAGCACTAGTTAGACACAAAAAATTCCAAACAGTTCACACGAAATATGTGAACGCCTAAAGCCACATGTCCCGAATGATGTCCCGGGAAGCAAATGTAGCTCTGGTTTGCTGACGAGAAAGCGAAGACGAACTCTTGTCTTTTGGTTCAAGAAACCAAACGCCTGGTATTATGCAATAAAAATTGGACTAAACCGTTTTGCGCGTTAAGGGCACAAGACCTAATTTTAATTAAGTTTTGTTTTTTTGTGTTTCGAATTCATCTCGTCAGTAACTAGCACCATCTGGGTGTCTAGTTAGACGATGTATCTAACCTAGTACCCAAATTAGCACTAGTTAGACACAAAAAATTCCAAACAGTTCACACGACATATGTGAACGCCTAAAGCCACATGTCCCGAATGATGTCCCGGGAAGCAAATGTAGCTCTGGTTTGCTGACGAGAAAGCGAAGACGAACTCTTGTCTTTTGGTTCAAGAAACCAAACGCCTGGTATTATGCAATAAAAATTGGACTAAACCGTTTTGCGCGTTAAGGGCACAAGACCAAATTTTAATTAAGTTTTGTTTTTTGTGTTTCGAATTCATCTCGTCAGTAACTAGCACCATCTGGGTGTCTAGTTAGACGATGTATCTAAACTAGTACCCAAATTAGCACTAGTTAGACACAAAAAAATCCACAGTTCACACGACATATGTGAACGCCTAAAGCCACATGTCCCGAATGATGTCCCGGAAAGCAAATGTAGCTCTGGTTTGCTGACGAGAAAGCGAAGACGAACTCTTGTCTTTTGGTTCAAGAAACCAAACGCCTGGTATTATGCAATAAAAATTGGACTAAACCGTTTTGCGCGTTAAGGGCACAAGACCAAATTTTAATTAAGTTTTGTTTTTTTTGTGTTTCGAATTCATCTCGTCAGTAACTAGCACCATCTGGGTGTCTAGTTAGACGATGTATCTAAACTAGTACCCAAATTAGCACTAGTTAGACACAAAAAATTCCAAACAGTTCACACGACATATGTGAACGCCTAAAGCCACATGTCCCGAATGATGTCCCGGGAAGCAAATGTAGCTCTGGTTTGCTGACGAGAAAGCGAAGACGAACTCTTGTCTTTTGGTTCAAGAAACCAAACGCCTGGTATTATGCAATAAAAAAATAAAAGATACATCGTCTAACTAGACACCCAGATGGTGCTAGTTACTGACGAGATGAATTCGAAACACAAAAAAACAAAACTTAATTAAAATTAGGTCTTGTGCCCTTAACGCGCAAAACGGTTTAGTCCAATTTTTATTGCATAATACCAGGCGTTTGGTTTCTTGAACCAAAAGACAAGAGTTCGTCTTCGCTTTCTCGTCAGCAAACCAGAGCTACATTTGCTTCCCGGGACATCATTCGGGACATGTGGCTTTAGGCGTTCACATATGTCGTGTGAACTGTTTGGAATTTTTTGTGTCTAACTAGTGCTAATTTGGGTACTAGTTTAGATACATCGTCTAACTAGACACCCAGAAGGTGCTAGTTACTGACGAGATGAATTCGAATCACAAAAAAACAAAACTTAATTAAAATTAGGTCTTGTGCCCTTAACGCGCAAAACGGTTTAGTCCAATTTTTATTGCATAATACCAGGCGTTTGGTTTCTTGAACCAAAAGACAAGAGTTCGTCTTCGCTTTCTCGTCAGCAAACCAGAGCTACATTTGCTTCCCGGGACATCATTCGGGACATGTGGCTTTAGGCGTTCACATATGTCGTGTGAACTGTTTGGAATTTTTTGTGTCTAACTAGTGCTAATTTGGGTACTAGTTTAGATACATCGTCTAACTAGACACCCAGATGGTGCTAGTTACTGACGAGATGAATTCGAAAACCAAAAATACAAAACTTAATCTATTTACCGTTTATCATCACAAGACCGAATCCTCCGAAGAGTTATAACGACAAAACCGGAATAGGTACCCAACCGCAAGAATACCTCGAACCTACGAACAACCCGTATTGTTTTCCAGTAATAAATGTGCAGCATTTTTTGTAGCTGTTGCATACACAATTGTTCCAAAATAAATGTAATAATTATCAAGCAATTTTAGGAAGATATTCAAACAACATCGGTTTTGCTTTATAATTTTTCGCGATTTACGGACACAGATATAGTTACCATTATAGTATAACTGATTTCGAGGCTGTTAGCAGTTAGTCGGAAAGATATTTCTCTGCCGCTGGTGTACGTAGGATTGCCACCCCTCCGGGTTTGACCTGGATACTTCGGCTTTTGGAGGCGATCTTCTGGCCTCCGTGTTTTACGTCAATTTCTCCGGGCCCGGTGAGAAAACAGGTAATTTAAACTTTAGTACTGAATTTTATTGTTTCTATGCACTATGTTTGAAAAGTGTAAGTTAGGCTTTTACCACTTCTTGGGTTCAGATTTATTTTCCCGACCAACCCTTCTTTTCTAGGTGGCCAAGATGCGTCCAACAACTATTTCGGATTTAGTATAAAAAAATCTACTTTATTGCCACTTTGGGAGAAAAAAAGATGGGTGGGTAATGTCAGAGACATAACCGGAGTGAAGTAGAATACACTTTAGACCGGTAAATTCTGCTCTGGAATAAGCAATTTCTATGCGATTTTGTCGACTTTAGCACATTCATAGTTTATTTGGAGTATGTTTGGAATTATCAAGTTGACAATTTGCAACATTCTTTGAAAATATTGTTGAACTTTTATGAATGAAGGCACGAAAACGTGCGATTGACCGTCGTCCTACTACCAGCATCAGAGAAGTAGCAGATCAGCATTTTTCGCTACATGGCCTGTACCAAACAACCCGCTCGTAAGTCCACCGGAGGAAAGGCTCCCCGCAAGCAGTTGGCAACGAAGGCCGTGTAAAAGTGCCCCAGTCACGGTTGGCGTTAAGAAGCCTCATCGCTACCGAACAGAAATTGTCGCCCTGCGAAAAATTTATTAGAAATCGAACGGGCCTAAATTGTGACCCAAAATAAACCACAAACCAACAAGTTCTTTTCAGGACCAGCCAATTATAAAGTATTATTATTATAAATGAAATTTTCCATTGCCTTACAATCTCCCTCCCCCTTTCCACCCGGCTTGAATTACTATCAATCTTGATTCTTGATGATGCTGTGCGGCGGGGGCACTAGTTTTGATTATAGTGAAAAATTTAGGTTTGCGCGTTTTTCCCAAAAGTTTTTTAGCTGTGCTGTTTTCATGGAAGTTGTAGTTGAATTCAAAATAAAATAGTTTATTTCTATTGTCAGAGATGGACCTTCCAACGAAAACTAGTCTGGCTCGCTTGGAATCGAATTGTACGGACCAACCACTGCTTTCACAAAATCTGTTATTTTCAGTAATTTTACATTCTACACAACTAGTCACAACTATTTCCAATCAGCGCAAAAATCGAAGGTTTTCATTCAGTACAACAGCAGATTTTCACTTTTAGAAAAACAGGCAACATTCGGGCCAAAAATTTTGAAACGGTGCACGTATATCGAAACGTTAGAAAACGTTCGATTTTTGTAAATGGAATCATTACACTAACCTGTCTACAAATCACACAAATAACTTTTTTATTTTGTGCCATTCTACTTGAAAGCGACGATATTGTTCACAAGTGGCTCACTTACCATCCAACGCTCTTGGCAAGCCACTTTCTGATGCTTGTAATAACAAAACTTCAATTCGATTCTTTGTCGATAAATTGATGGCCCTGAAAAGGGCCATTTGTTTGGGCAGTGGTCGAAATTTACTTGGAGCTGGTGTATATGGTAACAGTTTTGGTGCCATCTGAGACGGCGTGCTTGGCCAACTCTTCTGACAGCAGCAAACGGACGGCGGATTGAATTTCGCGGGAGATGGTGCAAACGAACTGCTGCATACTGATGCTGCAAACGAACTGATCGTGAACAACAGCATGCTGAGTTTTTATACTTGACTACAGCACAATGTAAGCTCGTCCTTTTTTGTGTTGTCCTCAATATGTGTTATTCGTAGCTCCACCCCTTCGTTGGTCGACCACATATTTTGGATAAAGAACAAAATTGAAATTGTGTTTCCAATACGGAGGTTATCGAACATTCAGGGTAAAAAGAGTAATGTAATACGGCACCTTGGTAAAATGTTTGAGAATTGAAACCTTTTTGAATGCGCCTAGTAAACACGAAACTGTAAACAAACACACAAATGGTAACTTTTTATTTTGTGTCATTCTACGTGAAATATTTTGAAACGGGACCCCATATTGAAACGTTAGAAGTATTCTACTTCAAAAAATATTACGCCATTTACTAAAATTTAATAATTTACATTCTATTAAGTCGCTCAAAATGGATTAAAAAAATTAAATTCCTCTAATTTTTCCATACCACTTTGCTGTTGCTGATGCTTATTTGCAGCTGCTCATTGATTGGTGGGCGAGTCAATATCAAACGTGTTCTTTTCGTGTTAACGTTGGCTACTCCTTCAGCGGTTTTTAGATATTGTCTAAGGAGGTGAGCTTTGTTCCTTTGTTGTAATCATGCGACGGATAACCGGTTTCTTCGTACCCTGCAAAAAATTCTGGAAGACAGCGCAGTGTAATTTCCAGGCAATGCTGATATTCTGCCTCTCGCCTTTTTCTGTCAGCTGTTTAGGAGGGTAATGCTCGTATAGCTTATCTTCTATAGCGAGAGTGGCTGGTGATTTTGTATTCGGTTGACCGGGGAAGTGAAATTCTAAATGTCGAACAATCTCTTAGAATCGCGTTTTTGTCAGATTCCAGCGTATACTAATGTTGAAGTCTACCTCCAGAGCTTTAAAAATCTGCGGGTCAACCCTAGGTGTATGATCATACACAATTAGTGACGGCAGTTTTCTATCTTAGCTCCCTCTGCCCCGTTGATGGAAAAACACGGCTGACTGCAACGATGCATTGGGATCATGTTGGATTCACGCTGTTTCAAAGTCTATTCACTCTCATGTGGATGTGATATTCAGCTACGTAAAAATTAATCACATTGTAGATCGACAACCTTTTCGTTAGGTAATAGAATACTTTAGGGGAATTATGGTTAAAACCGACACCTTAAGCTTAACACTTTTTCTAAGTTGCCACAAAACCAATAAAATTATAATTTTAATGCACAATTCTCGACAAACATATGATTACGGCCTAAAAGCCATCTGTCAAAATCCACTTTGAATGAAAATTTCAGACAAACCGTTACTAGTCGAACACAGCTCACAACAGTTTATAAAAGAGAAAACTTTTCTCTTTCATTTACTACCAACATCTGTGATTGGCGTGTAACGGTTTGTCCGGAATTTCCATTCAAAGTAGATTTTGACAGTTGGCTTTTAGGCCGTAATCATATGTTTGTCGAGAATTCTTCTTCAGAAAATTCTTAACAAGACTTAATTTTTTCAGCGCTTCGAAAAATTAATTTCATTAAAAATTATTGGTTGTAAAACTTGGAAAACAAAGTGACTTTTTGTAGGCACTGCGGGTAAAACCGACACCCTATAGGGGTAAGATCGACACCCCCTTTAATTTATTTTCTCTCCACTTTATTAAAATCTTTATCTTTATTAAAAATTAGATATATGCGTGATTAATAAAGTGTGAGTATGTAGTGAGGGGAAGATAGTTCGAAAGCGTAGTACTAGAAATAAGAGTATTTTATGCTATAGGATTATTTATTGATATGAGTATTTCCAAATAATCCTTGCGCACATCATTGCAACTTCCAGTGTCATTTTATTTCGTAAGAGAAGATTTGCAAGCGTTCTACGTTCTGCTAATTGGATTCATTCACTTATAAGTGACACACACACATTTCTTAGTAAAACTATCTTTTTCAGATTTGATTTTTCGGACTCTGATTATCAACGATCTATTAGGGTATACATAATATCATTGTCTCATTGTGATAAAGTTCGTCTATGACAAACCAAGAAAACACTAGAAATTCGGTTTGATGAGCTTTTTGGAGAAATAGCAAAAGCTTCGATAGAATTAGATAAGCAAAAATTCCAATTTTTGATTTTTAAAGAGACTTATAAGAAATAAACACAATAAAAGTATTTCTGTGTATTTCAGCTATTACTATAGTGTGCTAATAGTGTAATTGAAGTGTCACAAAGATCCCCAGCCTTTTGTAATGAATCGCAAGTAAACACAACCATCTTAACAGTGTGTCGGTTTTACCCTAAGCAAAGGGTGTCGGTTTTACCCCAACAGCGCACATTTTTTTATAAAAGCAATTAAAAATATTGAATTTCTCAAACTCGTCTTCAATGCATCTAATTGATCATAGGAAAGGCCGATAATAATGGGTACAGAAAAATGGGGTGATTTGAAAAGCTTTTGTTCGGTTAAAACCTTAAAATCTATCAACGAAATTTTACATCCAGACGAGTATGAACGCTGCTGTCGTATGTTTTGTTTATTTTTCTGATATTCGGCGCACTAACGTAAATCCAATTTTTATTCAAATGCTCTAGATAAACGTACTAATAATAATGTATCATTATGAAATGAATAAAAATTTGATTTCTAGGCAAAGTTGTGGGGTGTCGGTTTTACCCACAGTGTCGGTTTTTCCCACAATTCCCCTACCTGAAAACATCAAGAGATTTGAGTCATCATTTCATATAATCACAAACTACCGCCTTCATCAGAGATACGACGATATATCTACTACCAGCGAGAGTGGACTGTGATGGACTCATCGATGTAATGACACACGTCGAATAAGGGAATAACGTACATTCAGATTCAAAATAAACACCGAGCATATAAAACATTATATATTATATTATTCTTCGCCGATGCCTTCGAATACATCTTCCGAGAAGCGGTATAGTCGAAGAACATATTTTGTATCCAATCGGATGGAATACTTCTACTCGCCCTCATTCTCTTCAATAGACATATCTGGAACAGAGCGACGGGGGGTTGAACTGTACTATTTTCAATATTCGCTTTGAACATAAAAACAATGTAGCACTTACCTATAATTTAATGTCCACTTCTTTAGATTTCTGCCGCATGCAGGTCCTAAATAAATCGATGGAACAACAAAATCCACACAATCCAGAGCTGCACTTTTTTACACAACCGAGTAATAGTCACGGCAGCTCGTGTGCTCGTTGGTATTAATCTCCTGATGGTTGCAACGTGGCTAATCTCCCTTTGTCGGCTATCGGACGGGTCATCAATAGTTGGTGTTCTCCGAACCATAGAACAATTCTCCAACAGGCCGCGTGTACCATGTTCCAAATGGATAAATGGTTCAAAATCTGGTAAGATGAAGCGTAATTAGCGCGAATATTGGGAAGGTGAGAATCGCAAGCAAAACTTACCATTTTGAAATCTGGTTCACTGGCACAGTCCATTTGCACATGGTGTTTAATCACCATAGCGTGATATTTGCACTAAGTTTTGGTTATTTTGATTAATTTTTTATATTTAGAAATACTTGTGATTTGCGTGAAGTTTTCTTCTCAAGCCCAAGCTGACTTTGATGATGAGCGGAAAGCAGTAAAATATTTGCATAAAAATGCTCTAAAAAAAATTACTCTGATCAATAAAGTTTTGGTACGTGTGATTTTACAATAAATCGATTGAAACAATTGAGCTTTCTACCCGTTGCAAACGTGTTGTGATTATTGCTCTATAAGTTTTTGCATATTAAGCTTTCGAAATGGACGACATATGTGTGATGTTTACATATGTGAAGTTTTCGCGAAATCGATGAGCGCAGAGTTAACATAGAAAGTGCATTATTCGTTGATTCACCGCTCCAATAGTATGAAAAGTGACGTGACGCCGTAAAATTTCCAGAAAAAGGAAGCATCATTATAAAGTGAACGCATCTAAAAACAGCAAGGAAGTAGCAGGAAAGGGATGTGTGGATATGAGTGCGATCGGAATTTTTTTCACTCTCTGGTAAACCACTACATTTAAAAGGCGTACTATAGCTGCCAGATTGAATGATTCAACTTTTGATCTTCTAATCGGGTGAGAATGTTCCGAGTTATATTTTATAATGAATTGTATGGTTTATTTTTATCGGAATTCGTAAAACAGGTGCACATTAAAAGAGTGAATTGATTAATTATAGTGGAAGGTTTGTATGTTGGGTGTATGTGTGTATAGGCGAAAGTATCATTATGCATTTCATTTCAATCATGCTCGATTATGTTGAACGGGTGCGCCGCGCCACACTGGTTAGGGTCATCGAAGTCTCGTTAGTGTAAGTAGTTAAACGAGGATGTTGAGTGATGATAGAAAATCATGATGTTTGCACCACTCTATAACCGTTACTGCTATTAGTTATACAATCTTATTAGAAAATGTCGAGTAACCAAGTGTGCAGTGTTAGTGTAGCCTATGGCAGTAGCGAAAAAAAAATACATAGGGTGGGTGCTCCTATAGTTGAGGTGTACCAATAGTTGCAGTAGTGGGTTATACGCCTAACTAAGATACCAACCATCAACGAATATTTTTTTATCGATTCATCGCACTAAAATTATGCGACAATAAAACTGTTATCCTTGAAATTTGCTCAAATAACTATTGGAAAAAATTATTTTCTTAGAATTTTGAGCTCCCTTGCACCTATAGTTGATGTAGTGTACCTATAGTTGCAAGTCCCATAAGAAAGCAATGGGATTTGCAACAATAGGAACCGAAATTAGCGATTGCACCACTATTGGTACATGTGTTCCTATAGTGGTACAAGCGGTTTTGAATACATAAATTGGTTACTAAGCCATCTTTATATTTTTCCTATGAAGTAGGGACTGAAAGCTTTCGTTTAATGTATTAACATTGCCCATAGGTCTATTAATCGATTTTTTATCAAAAGTTTTTCTTAAGCATGCGACTATTGGTACATCCACCCTACTTTTTGCTATACATAAAGACTCGATTTCATCAACCGCTTGGTGCAGCTCACAATATTGGACCATAGTTTTTCTTTCTTTCTATAGGTATTCTTCTAGTTGGGGGTTCTCTGTTTCAACAATAAGGGGATTTCTTCGTGATAGGTGTGTCATTATTGTGGATTTAAATATTTTCATTAATATTAAATGGGGACTTCTGATATAAGAGATATTTTCTAATTTTTTTTCAACAAGGGCATATAGGGTAATGAGCTTATTTTTTCACCCTGTTTCTTTTATTGCCCTATCTATTTGAAGCTGTCTGTTGGAGCCATCCTTGATTGGCGTGTTGGCTCGGGTGGTGAGGCAATGGTTGGGGCACTGGATTCGAGTTTTCATGGAGCTCAAACACGTTGATTTTTAGGACTGAAGAAGGGATGTTGATACCAATTTGTGCGCGATTGTAGTACGAGTGGTCGATGGGTAGTAATTTGTAATTTAATTATCAGCATAACGAAAACTTGTCAGTTACATCCGAAAAAAAAGAATCATCGCTGTCTGAGCCCCTCCGTACTCCTTAGTTAACCGGATCGTCATGTGCAACTCGCCCAGGTTAAAATGCAGCTTCAGTCCACCGTTTAGCTCGTTCACAGTCCTGATATCATCCTGGTCTATACCCATAATCACCGTCTACGGGCTTAAGGCTTTAATTTCTGCTTTTTCACCCAGTGATGTGGTAATGATCTTTTGTATAGTTGAGCTGTTAATCGTGGGGTCCTCCTTCAACTCGAGTATATGTATGTAATTGTGTATGTGTGTGTATGTATGTATACATGTATTACAATGCGTATATGTATGTAGCTATTTGTATATGTATGTGTGTATGAATGTATGTGTATATTTTTTATGTATACATGTGTGTATCTATGTAAGTATACATGTGTATGTGTATATGTACATATAAATGTTCAAAAAATGGTTGCGTTATACACTGGATTGTTCTGTAGTGCACACATATAATCTATTAATATGAAAAACTGATACTTCTGGATAGTCAGAAGTCAGATCTTCCTCCAATTACAGCCCCTTGGAGATCTTCAATGGAACAACTTACACAAGTCCAACAGGCAGTGACAACAGACTAAGAGAAACGAAAGCGCTGAGGAAAACACGGAGTCTATCAATTCTTTTTTTATTATTTCCTCTTTTCTAAATAAGCAGGAATTCAAGAAATGTATATGAGAGTCAAAGGAGACATAATTGGAAGATAGGAATGAAGGTAGGAAACAGCAAAAATGGTAAGTTTTCTAGTACACATGTGTTATGTTGTATATATACAAATTGAACCTATATACTAAATACGCGTCGATTTCCTAATTAAATGGAATCGAAAGTTTTACTGTAATGTTACAATCCAATTGATACAAACATTACAGTAAGGCGGGGCTAGTTGATGGAACGATGACCTCGGAACATGTCTGGCACTGTACACGAAATGGGTCATCGGAAAGTTAATTGAGCTAACACCTTTCTAAATCCGTGAACCAAGTTATTTGCATGAATGTTTAAATACATGCAAACATCTTTTTTCTGTAAATCACTACCAGCTAGTGGGAGATAGGAAGGTTAACACACACACACACACACACACAAATCGATTGAAACAATTGATTTTTACATTTCTTACAAAAGAAATGTATAGGATTCGCTCAAATTTTGAAAACTTTTTCCGAGGCCCGGAGGGCCGAGTTTCATATACCAATCGACTCAGCTCGACAAATTGAGACAATGTCTGTATGTGTGTGTGTGTGTGTATGTGTGTATGTATGTATGTACAAAATGTCATGTAATTATCTCAGCAATGGCTGAACCTATCTTAATGAAATTAGTTTCTAATGAAAGGCCTGACGTTGCCATTTGACACTACTATTTTTGATTTTCGATATGTTGTTTACTTTTTGAGATATGGGCGATTTTGTCAAAACACAGCCGGTTTTTTGCAAATAACTTTCGAACGAAACAATATTGTCCCACAAACTGCACATAAAAAGCTTGTAAAAATACCTTTCTAACAAGCTATAGATTGTCAAAATCCGTGCACGAGCGGCGGAGATATTAAACATTTTGTATTTTTAGTCCTCGCTTACCAATTTCCATTAATGAAAAATGAGATTGTTTCATACAGAGTATTGCTTGACTGGTGTTTTAGGGGCAAAACTAAACCGATTTTGAATATCGGGGTATGAAAATACATCTACGCGATTCAAGGAATTCGATGTTGAGAACATTTTGTGAATTACCTTTATAATAAATGAACTATTTCTCAAATATTAATGTATAAGTTCACTTCAAAGACAAAATAATGTGTTGATAAAGAAACAGTGAGTTCTAGTATTTATTCCTTGGATTAGGCATTGCGTTCAATCATGAGGTAAATGTTGGATGGTATATCAATACCAATACAGATCAACAAGTAATTCACCTAGTAGTGAGATAAAAGATTTCTAATATAATTATACTTGTGGCGTCACCGAAGCAACTGTATGTTTGAAGCCCAAAAATCTAGCGAAAATTTAGCTCTTTTGCAAGATTTAGGTTATACTGGCTATGGCGCAAAAATTACTGCTTACATTATTTATGATAAGAATGTAAGACTCAATATATCATAATAATATACTTATAAAAATAATGTCACTGCATTAACCATCATTTGTCATTCCTCACACGCACCCCCCCCCCCCATCTCTCTCTCTCTCTCTCTCTCTCTCTCTTTCTCTCTCTCTCTCTCTCTCTCTCTCTCTCTCTCTCTCTTTCTCTCTCTGTCTCTCTTCTATCGCATCTATATAGCTATTTATGTATCCATTTCTAAGTTGTGTGATAAGATCTTCTGCCAATCTGAAATATTTATTAATTGTAATTAAGGTTTGAGAAAACAAAACTATTTTTTGTCTGCTGCTACATCAATTAAACTTTAATTCAATTGTATTCAAAACCTGTATCTATTCATGGCTATATCAGAAAAATATTTGGCTTAACTGGGTAATATGAAAGTTTGACGATGAAAATTTTCAAAAGAGACATTCCACGTGCAATATTTATTCGTATCTCTATTGAATTTTGAATGAAATATATGCTCAAAGACTGAAAGCTGAAGCCAGCAGGATTGGAATTGCCATCAACGTTTCGAAGACAAAATACATGAGAGGAAGAGGTTCTAGAGACGACAATGTGAAGCTCCCACCCGAGTTCGGATTGACGGTGAAGAAATCGAGATGGTCGACGAATTCATGTATTTGGGCTCACTGGTAACCGACGACAATGATAACAGCAGAGAAATTCAGAGACGGATCTTAGCGGGAAATCGTGCCAACTTTGGACTCCAGAGGACGCTCCGGTCGAACAAAATTCGCCGCCGCACGAAGTTGATTATCTTCAAGACGCTGATTAGATCGGTGGTCCTCTACGGCCACGAGATCTGGACTATGCTCGTGGAGGACCAACGCGCCCTTGGAGTTTTCGAACGAAAGGTGTTGCGTACCATCTATGGTGGCGTGCAGATGGAAGACGGAACGTTGCGCGTTGTATCAGCTGCACATTCGTTGTATTGGTACGATCTTTTATGAGCAAAAACGGATCAAAGACCAAAAATATCCACAAATTAGATCCAGGAAAAGAAGTCTCCCAAAGTACCCACTCTCGATGGGGTATGCAACTACAATGTATCTTCTAACTTATCGTCGTCCATATTTGGATATACTGAGTAGTTTGAACCATTTCTTTTTCACAGTATTGGTCTGTATAGGACTTATTTATCCATATTTCCTGCACGAGAATTCCAAACGAAGCAATATGAAAGCTATAAGGATGAATGGAAAGAGACTGCATTGCAATCAACTGAATGCACGGCTTTTATGCTATCAACATAGCCTAGACATTTCACACTATTTACTTCAATGCAAATAAAAACTTTGAAATATCTACCTGTCTCATTCACGAATCGCATTCTCCCTGTCGTTCTCTGTTTAAGGGGCTTGAAAGCACATGTGACCTTGTCTCATTTTACTATATTCAATTGCACGTTAAAATACTGGACCAGTAACTTCTATTCTGAACATAAATCTTTTTTTTCGGGAATATGTGGCCAAAAAGTAAACTTCAAATTCGTCAAGTAAAGAAGCATGAAAACAAAAAGATCAAAACCAAAAAAAGATGGAAGCCGTAGAAAGTCCATTGCATATTTATTAGCCTTTTCTCAGAAGATGGGATTTTCAAAAACATTTCAAAACTTTCTGATGCAATGGTTCTCAAATTCGTACAATCCGGTTTATTAATTTTCTTTATTCAAAAATGTTTTTGGCTTCAAATATATGACCTTTTCATTTTCATTAATTATTTCATTCCGCATCTTTTTATTCGTTTTGTTCATCTGCGTTCATTTTACTTATTATATTCGTTTCATTCTTTGGATTCACTCTGATCAGTTTATTCCTTTTGTGCATTTTACTATTATCATTCATTGTTTTCATTGTATGCATTTTATTCATTTTTCCAGTTCATTCATTTTGTTCAGTTTTTTCATTTTAATAATCTGACTACTTTTTCAGTTTTAATCATTTCATCCAAATAATTTATTTGATTCAATTTATTTCTTTATATTAATTTATAACCTTTTACCATTGTTCAATTTTTCATTTTAATCAATGCATTTAATTCTGCTCATTTTCTTCTTTTTATTCATTTTATCACTTCAGCTCATTTTGTTTATTTGATTCGTTTGTTTTATTTATGCTTTTCATTTATTTTTTACTTTATTCATTTTGTTCATCCATTATTTTCATTTATTTGATCCATTTCATTAATTTGATTCATTGTATTCACTGGATGAATTAAATCAATTTGATTCATTTAATTCATTTGATTAATTTCATTAATTTGATTGATTTGATTGATTTGATTGATTTGATTGATTTGATTGATTTGATTGATTTGATTGATTTGATTGATTTGATTGATTTGATTGATTTGATTGATTTGATTGATTTGATTGATTTGATTGATTTGATTGATTTGATTGATTTGATTGATTTGATTGATTTGATTGATTTGATTGATTTGATTGATTTGATTGATTTGATTGATTTGATTGATTTGATTGATTTGATTGATTTGATTGATTTGATTGATTTGATTGATTTGATTGATTTGATTGATTTGATTGATTTGATTGATTTGATTGATTTGATTGATTTGATTGATTTGATTGATTTGATTGATTTGATTGATTTGATTGATTTGATTGATTTGATTGATTTGATTGATTTGATTGATTTGATTGATTTGATTGATTTGATTGATTTGATTGATTTGATTGATTTGATTGATTTGATTGATTTGATTGATTTGATTGATTTGATTGATTTGATTGATTTGATTGATTTGATTGATTTGATTGATTTGATTGATTTGATTGATTTGATTGATTTGATTGATTTGATTGATTTGATTGATTTGATTGATTTGATTGATTTGATTGATTTGATTGATTTGATTGATTTGATTGATTTGATTGATTTGATTGATTTGATTGATTTGATTGATTTGATTGATTTGATTGATTTGATTGATTTGATTGATTTGATTGATTTGATTGATTTGATTGATTTGATTGATTTGATTGATTTGATTGATTTGATTGATTTGATTGATTTGATTGATTTGATTGATTTGATTGATTTGATTGATTTGATTGATTTGATTGATTTGATTGATTTGATTGATTTGATTGATTTGATTGATTTGATTGATTTGATTGATTTGATTGATTTGATTGATTTGATTGATTTGATTGATTTGATTGATTTGATTGATTTGATTGATTTGATTGATTTGATTGATTTGATTGATTTGATTGATTTGATTGATTTGATTGATTTGATTGATTTGATTGATTTGATTGATTTGATTGATTTGATTGATTTGATTGATTTGATTGATTTGATTGATTTGATTGATTTGATTGATTTGATTGATTTGATTGATTTGACTGATTTGATTGATTTGATTGATTTGATTGATTTGATTGATTTGATTGATTTGATTGATTTGATTGATTTGATTGATTTGATTGATTTGATTGATTTGATTGATTTGATTGATTTGATTGATTTGATTGATTTGATTGATTTGATTGATTTGATTGATTTGATTGATTTGATTGATTTGATTGATTTGATTGATTTGATTGATTTGATTGATTTGATTGATTTGATTGATTTGATTGATTTGATTGATTTGATTGATTTGATTGATTTGATTGATTTGATTGATTTGATTGATTTGATTGATTTGATTGATTTGATTGATTTGATTGATTTGATTGATTTGATTGATTTGATTGATTTGATTGATTTGATTGATTTGATTGATTTGATTGATTTGATTGATTTGATTGATTTGATTGATTTGATTGATTTGATTGATTTGATTGATTTGATTGATTTGATTGATTTGATTGATTTGATTGATTTGATTGATTTGATTGATTTGATTGATTTGATTGATTTGATTGATTTGATTGATTTGATTGATTTGATTGATTTGATTGATTTGATTGATTTGATTGATTTGATTGATTTGATTGATTTGATTGATTTGATTGATTTGATTGATTTGATTGATTTGATTGATTTGATTGATTTGATTGATTTGATTGATTTGATTGATTTGATTGATTTGATTGATTTGATTGATTTGATTGATTTGATTGATTTGATTGATTTGATTGATTTGATTGATTTGATTGATTTGATTGATTTGATTGATTTGATTGATTGATTTGATTGATTTGATTGATTTGATTGATTTGATTGATTTGATTCATTTGATTCAGTTGATTCATTTGATTCATTTGAGTCATTTGATTCATTTGATTCATTTGAGTCATTTGATTTTTTTGATTCATTTGATCCATTTGATTCATTTTATTCATATCTTTAATTTTATGCATTTCATGTTCAGTCATTCGTTTTATTTCATTCAATTTGTGAGTATGAGTTAATTTATTCTATTAATCTTATAACTATTTTTAAATTTAATCTTAATTTTTATGTAATAACCTAATCTAATTTGATTCGTGTATATTATAATTTTGATGGTCATTAATTTTTCTACTCATTTTATGAATTTAAAAACCTATTGTTTCATTTTTTGCTTTACTTTTTTATTTCGGTCGTTTTGTTGATTTCTATAATTTATTCAGTTTATTCGAGATTTTATTCGTGCAAGACTAGAAACTGTTTACATCCCACCTCTAGTTGGGTGCCTACTTCTCGTGAGTTCTGCAAACTAATCCAATAGTGAAATGTGTAAGAAATGTCTCATCTCACTGCTAGGTGGATTAAATCGGTTTTTAACTTTGAAGGAGCAAGAATACTGTTCATAACAACAGCAGCAGCTAATGTTTGTATTGTATCTGTTTAGATATTAGCTGCAGTTTTGGCCAAATCGGCATGTACACCTCGATGGAATCACACAAGATAGTACTTACGATTATTAAGCGATAAACTGAAATCTAGCATGTTTTTCACTAAATGTTTCACCAACGACACGACCTGAAACTTGATGAAAAATTGTGAAAAAAAATGATCCGATTCATTTACTGCCAGTTACCAGTATATTGAGTGACCCCTTGATTCGAACGAAAAAAATATTTCTTCAGCAACACTTCTTTGTGTATTGATTTTCAGTTGCTATATAGCAACCATGGTATGTATACAAAATCAACTGCCTAGTTACAGGAAAAACTGGAGAAAGAAGTAATTGACATTGTAAGCACTCTCGTTCTTCTTACGAGGAACCTGCAACGGTTGTAGAAACAAGAAGCGGCTATTCTTCAAAGAATCCATCACATGAGGTTGAGCACAGGAAGGTAATGAGGTCAAATCTAGGGGCAGATCACTTGCGATGCATTTTTAAAAATCAGCGAAATTAAATGCATTTATTTCCATCAAAATAGAAACTCATAATGTATTTTGCGTTGCGTGCAATGTTTTTGCGTTGCATGCAATGTGGTTTGCGTTGCGTGTAAGACGTCAAAACCCTACACAAAAACTAGCCCTACATTTAACAAAACGTCGAACAAAGTGGATCAGCGTAGGACGTTTGTTAAACAAACTTTTCTGCGAGGGAGTGCCAAGCTGATGCAAAAATGGAAATTAAATGCATTTTTTCTAATTTGATGCAAATTTGTTATACATTCTTAGAGTGATCTGCCCCTAGGGTCAAATTCTGTATTGTATACATTATTTAAACCAATGTAATTCTGATTCCAGAAGAAGGTAATTATCTAGTTTAGAGACTCCAGCGATAGAGGTCCGATTTTGATGCGCTTTACTGCCTAACGGGTGTACTCCAACCAAATCCGAGAGCGGAAATGCAAAATTCCCAACCAAAGCTTAATAAACTGAAAAAATAAGTTGCACTGAACAACACTCTCAACAATAATAGTGCAGTGCTTTAACGAGTGAGCTCACGCAGCGGAGCCAGTGTGATGCGGTTCCGCCGCATATCCGAGGCCAAGGATCCGAAGCGGCGTAAACCGCTGAGGTTACGTTGGACGAGGCGTTGATCAACCCGTCGCCGGAGCCACAAGCACACCTGTGACCCTCTTGCTGCCCGGTCCACTCAAACACTTAAAACCGACTGAGTGGCTGCGAAATCGGACAGCACACTAAAAAGCGATGCGGCGCAGCCACACTAGTCAACCGAAAACTGATTGATGGGTTGATCAACACCTCGTCCAACGTAACCTCAGTCACTCCGCTGAACAAGCCCGCTTGTTAAAGCACTGCACTGTCATTGTTATGAGTGTCACCAAGGACAACTCATTTTTTCAGTTTATCAAACTCTGGTAAAAAAATTCCACACTTCCGCTCTCGGACTTGGTCCATTTAGGTCAAAATACACCTCTTTGGCAAAAAACCGCATTAAAATCGGACCTCCATCACCAAAGTCCCCAAACCAGACAATAGACCTTTCTCGTCCGACCTAACCCCCATTTTTTCTTATTTTTATTCAAAAGACTACACATTTTTAAGAATATTGCCGTTGAAATGAGACTATTTGGAGCTATCGTGATTTTTTAATGATTTTTTTAAATTTGAAAAATGCAAGAATGTTGAGTATTTTTTTCACCTTTGCAAGATTGGTGGGACTCAAAATGTGTGTTTGGGCAACACTGTTTTGTATATTTTTGCTTGAGTTCCTGGCAACGCGGCAAATGAAGTGGTGAGTCGCGGTACAAAGTTCATTGATTATGTAAACAAACTAAAGTGAACCTCTCGGTGGAAAACATTGCATGATAATGTTTAACCTCACTTTTTTGACAGTTCAGAGAGATTGTTTACATGGTCTTGGAATTTTTGTTGATTCGATCATAGTATGAGAAACTTGGCTTGGTTCGCTGCCAAATGTTAACACTTTCCAAACAAGGTCACTCAGCTGTAATTTTTTCTTTGATGTCGGCATCATACATTGTTCCGTTAAATTTAACATTTTTACTTTTCTTGTACATGATTCATTGAAGAAGTAAGGCATTTCTAGGCAAACATTTGAAAAAGGCCTATGCCAAATGCAAACAAATCGAATTTTCATGTTCTCTATTAAAATCCTGGGACAAAACCTGTGGATAGATGTTTTCTTTTTCATTTTTTCTGTTCATTTGATCTCTTGTCTTGCATAGCCACTCTTTCTTCCTCACATATTTTAAATGGACTGGCTACATTTGACAGTTCCCCCTGACTGCATTTGACGGTTCCCTTTGGCTGCATTTGACAGCTCCCCCTGGCTACAATTGACATTAGGTGTTTTCGTATCCACACGTCACGTCCCAGTTAAAAACTATCTATCTGGCCATGTGCATAAACATAACGCAACAATGGATTATGAATAATTTTGATAATGATTTTATAACAAATTATAAATGAGCCCGGCTGATATACAAGTCCTAACTAACAATACGCTTATTATAAAATGATTATAAAGGATTATTGTAACTGCCCAACAAACATTTCGTGGTTTTATAAACGTTTTTACAGTTGCTTTATTCAGCTCTAGCTGAACATTGGAAGTATACGTGTAATCATATATCGTTTATTCCACCCTTAAACATCCGGGATTTGGAGAATTTATTCAGCTTGTCTGATTAAGACACATGAAAGAACAATTCTTCAGCACGTATACAGCCTGAAGAAAACCACAGTTCAGCTTTATCAATAAACCTTTTCGTTACCGCTATTCAGCTGAGAGAATTATCATAGGAAAATGGATAAAAAAGACATTTATTTCAAGTTACACACGCTATCAATCTCTTTGGAAGCCAAATTCTTTTATTAGTGTTACGTTACAGTTAGAGAAAAATTGTATTACCTTGTTGGATATCATATCACGTACCTGGATCCGAACCAGCAACCTGTTGAATACTAAGCACTTACCTTACTGTCTGCACCAATCTTGCATACATCGAATGCTTAAGATTTCACCGATGTACCGACAAGTCTACGCTGCTGAACAGAGTCTGTACAAAGGCTACAGTAGCCTTCCATAGATTTGAGTGAACTTAGTTGGCTTGGGTTCGAATCCCAACCTACGATAATTTTGTAATTTCCATTTTTTTTATTTAATAATTTTTAGAACATTCGGGAATTTTAAATTAGATAATTTATTTATTTCAAAAATGATGATTATAGTCGCTTTTGTTTCCAAGGTGAGGATTTATGGTTGTCACAAAACATTTAGATAAGTAAAAATGGGTGTTACATGAAAGTGGTGGTAACTGAATGATGGATTGAAGTCATTTATAATTCTAAGATGGCAATCTTCTCAATTTATTTACCACTTCCTGCCAAATGATTTTCTTTCCATTGTGATTTTTTTGGTAAGCGGAAGTCGCTGTTCGAATTCAATAGTTTATTTATTTATATCAATTAAGTTCGCCAGCGTAAATAATCATTTCATTATATCTTTGTTTGCAAGTCGATGGATAGAAAAAAATCATGGTAACAATGCTGGTGTCTAAAATTTATAGCAACGTTGGAACAAAAAGTTTCTCTTGTGTTCAATATGAGAATATTCATGTTTCACAGGTAAACAGACCGTTTCGAATTAAAAGGTAAATTTACATAAACGAGGGCGCGTGTGATTTGGTAAGCTTGTACATTGAAAAGCTGTAAATCGTGTATTTCCCGTGGTGAAAACTCAGTAGATATAAAAAACTAAATAAACTTTCTTTATTTTTTTATTCATTTATTGATCTATTGCTCCTTAACTGTAACATATGCAAAACATCTCAATTGGAATATACCTAAATAATAAAAAAATCCTTCACTTAATAGTAAAAGAAATATTGTGTGTGTATTGGGACTCGAACCCAGGTCGGTTGCCATTCCTCATGATTTGCTAATCGCGCCAATTTTTGTAGTAGTTACAATTACCTTTGTTAAACACATAATTCAGCTAAAAGTCAAAGGTAGTATAACGGCAAATGTAAAGGTAGAAACAACCTCTTGAAGACATGTAGTGCAGCTTAATGATTAAAGGTAATACTATTGGTAACAGCATCGTTTATTCAACTCGCAATTCAGTCTAATTAAGATGGTTGAATAAAAGCTTTAATATTGTCGCTATTACATTTATTAGCAGTATAGTTCAGCCTAGTTGGAACTGGCGAATACTGGATTTTAAATAGGCTGAATAAACTGTTAATGTTTAAATAGTTCAGCGAAAGTTTTATTCAGCTTACATAACCTTTAATCTGCTTTAAATGAACACGTAGTCTTACAGTTCAGCTCCTAGTGTTTGTTGGGTGATTCCAAAAGGATTATAAAGGCAGTGAAATACATACTCAATGAATTAAGGGGAGTGTCTGATGTAAACAATATGCGCAATCAAACTAAATAAAACTGTATTAAATTTTTAAATAGAATTATAATGAATTCGACAAAAACATCTTTTGCCTTTTTCTCAGGGTTTATGTTTGGCAGTTAGACCCTTTTCAAATGTTTCAAATGTGTAGGTAGAATTTAGATTATTTTATCGTTGTTGCGATCAATTTCATTTGGTTTGTTTTGTTCACAATGTTAGTCGCAGAGCGTTTTGGTGATCTATGGCAATTGATGACCTTTACACCCCTTACTAGGTCCGCTCCTGTTGCAGTTGTTTCGCCCCGTCCGGCAACGAGTCAACCGATGTTCAGTCTGCGCCGCACTCGTCTGTCGCTATGCCAATGGCAGGGACTTGGATTGAAGGCTAAAATGTCAGCTACGGCTGGTGGTGTTGCTGCAATCGGTTTGCCTTCGGCCACGTTGGACATTCGGCTAACGGGAATATTCAGCGATTCCGATTCGAAGGAAGCAGCGCCAGTAGCAGACTGCTTCGGTTCAGCAATACGCTCCGGTATCGGACGAAGCTAACACTCCGGCAGGACGAAGGTTTCAATGAGGTGCTCAGGCATAAGTAGCAGAGTCCTTGCACTTACTGCTTGTCGAGTGAACAATTCCGACGAAACCACTACCGCTCTCGCCAAGTTTGATCACCGTGATAAGTGCGACGTCAGTGGTATAGTGCCAGGAATAGTCGAGAAGAGTGCCAGGACTGACTTGCCGAGAGCTACAAGATTAAATAGCAGGGCGTTTTTAAAGTGACCGTAGTATAACATAGAGGCTTTAGGCAGATGATTTATTCAGCAGAATAAGATAGCAAAATTACCCAAAACGTAAGAGCTGGCTACCGAAGTGAATCCACACACATCATCACCTACAGAGGCAAGCAATATTGGAACGCAGCGAAATTCCTCACAATGAATTGACCTCGTTAGATGAAATTCCAGGAAGTACAATTTTCATAGCATAATTTAATCGACCGAAATTGTAGTCCTCAGTCGAGAGAGAGACTGATAGAGTAGCAGCAGCTAGGAATTTTCTTTCGAAAGCTAGCAGCGCTTTCGCGTATCCTGCGCTAAGTAGAGAGCGTTAAGACAGATCTCCGAAGCATGTCAAGTGCTATCAGATAAAAAAGAGTATCATCTATGACCAGTACGACAAGGACGGTCTGCTGACCAACGGTTCCGTCCGGTACCACCATAACACACGGCACCGGCAACACATATATTCACAACATACTAATTACTTATCCTTCAGAAAAAGTAAATAAATTGACTATGAAATTTATCATTCGCTGCCTAGTTATTTCGTGCCAATTTGAACAAGACAGCAGTTGCAGATAGCTTTATTGCGGTGCCAAAATGATGGCAACTCGGGATATAATATAAATTTACATATAATTTCTCCTCCCTGATATTCTACCAGAATATATAATGCTTTGCATTATTATCACTCCAATCAAATCCTTCTTACTCCTTATGGTCAATGCCGAGCGCTATTTTGCATTTTCCGGCTAAATCAACGACAATGCGATAATCGACGAAACTTTTACTGTAATGGAACTTGAACACGAATAATAAATGATTGTTCCATTCGAAAGCGATAACCTTGTCCTCATGTTCGCAGCTATCATACGCTGGTAGGCCTTCTGACCAATGGAAACGTTCTTCGATATGGGCATTGAACGATCAAAATCATTTCAACTTTAACTTATCATCGACCAAATTCGTTACCTATAAAGTTCAGGTAAACTTCACCACCTAAAAATGAATAATCAATCGGATCATCTTGTTAGGAATTAACCCATGAGCAAACAAACAAATGTGTACAAATCCTTATCCATCATCCAGAAAGCAATCGTTTTATAGCCCAATGCTTGATCTTTCGATTCAGCATACGCCACCGGGTTTTACATCCAGCGCCGATTGGTCAATGTATGAACCAGGTTACCATTGTTCCAATCCTCATCCCTCTTGAGTTGATATTCTTTCTAAGAGCATCGAATGTATTCAAGTAATGTAAATTTTAAAAGTCCGTGTAAACAAGTCTTAGGTAAACAAGCACACCGAACTGTCAGAAAAGTGAGGTTATACATTTTCATACAATGCTCTATATTTTTGACAGGTATATGAATAAATCATTTCAGCATCAGTGATGCCAGGTCTATTTAAACAATAGCCTGCAGTAAAAATATAAAAGTCTGCAGATTGCTACAAAAATCTTCAATAAATGCGACGTAGAAATGTAGTATGTATATAATTTAAATGATCAAAAATGTTGAAGGCTGGTGTATAAATTGGCTGGCATAATCTGCAAAAGATCTGCAGTGAAAATGCAAAATCTACAGATTTACTAATATATATGCAGATCTGGCATCCTTTTAGTATTCCCCACAGGAAATTCATCCAAATGGTGTAAAAATATGGGGAAACAAGGCAAGATAGGTATTCAGAATATGGGGTTAAATGAGCAGCTTGCACTATTTTTGATTTTTTCAATAGTTGGAGGTTCCAAATCATCGCGGCAATAGGAAGTAACGAATTGGGGATAAAAAAGGAAGCATCCTATCATATAAAATTTTTTGACGAGAATGGTCTATTGCCCAGAAGAAGAAAGATAAAGGATGATGGAAAACGTTGCTCTCGTTCCGTTGGCCGAGGAAACAGTCCTGTTGCTAGACATCGAATTCTGGAAATCGGTAGAAATGGCAGTTCCTCGTAGCCCCAAACGTATCGAATGCGGCGTTGAGTTGGAGTAAGAATTGCAAAGGGCTGCTTGTCTGCCGCAACTTAACGAACAGTTAAACGAGTGATCCCAGTGGGTACTGACGTCCAATTTTCTCTCAATGGGTCGCAAAAGACAGCGACACTGAAGTAGCAGCAATTTGCAAGGGCAAAATTGTATCTCCTTGAACCACAGATGAAAAATATAAGCGGTTTAGCAACAGTGGATGTTGTAACTAGTCTATTTTATACTTTTCGAAAATTCCGCAGTGTATGCACGATTAATCTGTTAAGTAAAATTTTTCGTTGTTGGGACTCATTCATTCGAGCCCGAACCAGAAAGCCATTTTTTATCTCATTGTAAGTTGCATATTAATGATTACGAATATTCGAGTAACAACATTATTGTATAAGATAGTGAATTCAATAGACCTTTCTCGTCCGACCTAACCCCCTTTTTTCTTATTTTTATTCAAAAGACTACACATTTTTAAGAATATTGCCGTTGAAATGAGACTATTTGGAGCTATCGTGATTTTTTAATGATTTTTTTAAATTTGAAAAATGCAAGAATGTTGAGTATTTTTTTCACCTTTGCAAGACTGGTGGGACTCAAAATGTGTGTTTGGGCAACACTGTTTGAATATTTTTGCTTGAGTTCCTGGCAACGCGGCAAATGAAGTGGTGAGTCGCGGTACAAAGTTCATTGGTTATGTAAACAAACTAAAGTGAACCTCTCGGTGGACAACATTGCATGATAATGTTTAACCTCACTTTTTTGACAGTTCAGAGAGATTGTTTACATGGTCTTGGAATTTTTGTTGATTCGATCATAGTATGCGAAACTAGGTTTGGTTCGCTGCCAAATGTTAACACTTTCCAAACAAGGTCGCTCAGCTGTAATTTTTTCTTTGATGTCGGCATCATACATTTTTCCGTTAAATTTAACATTTTTACTTTTCTTGTACATGATGCATTGTAAGTAAGGAATTTCTAGCCAAACATTTGAAAAAGGCCCACTGCCAAATGCAAACAAATCGAATTTTCATGTTCTCTATTAAAATCCTGGGACAAAACCTGTGGATATATGTTTTCTTTTTCTTTTTTTCTGTTCTCTTGTCTTGCATAGCCACTCTTTCTTCCTCACATATTTTAAATGGACTGGCTACATTTGACAGTCCCCCCTAACTGCATTTGACGGTTCCCTTTGGCTGCATTTGACAGCTCGTCCTGGCTGCAATTGACATTAGCTTTTTTCGTATCCACACGTCACGTCCCAGTTAAAAACTATCTATCTGGCCATGTGCATAAACATAACGCAACAATGGATTATGAAGAATTTTGATAATGATTGTATAACAAATTATAAAAGGGCCCGGTTGATATAAAAGTCCTAACTAGCAATACGCTTATTATAAAATGATTATAAAGGATTATTGTAACTGATTCCAAAAGGATTATAAAGGCAGTGAAATACATACTCAATGAATTAAGGGGAGTATCTGATGTAAACAATATGCGCAATCAAACTAAATAAAACAGTATTAAATTTTTAAATAGAATTATAATGAATTCGACCAAAACTTCTTTTGCCTTTTTCTCAAAGTTTACGTTTGGCAGTTAGACCCTTTTCAAATGTTTCAAATGTTCAAATGGCAGAATTTAGATTATTTTATCGTTGTTGCGATCAATTTCATTTGGTTTGTTTTGTTCACAATGTTAGTCGCAGAGCATTTTGGTGATCTATGGCAATTGATGACCTTTACACCCCAGGTCCGCTCCTGTTGCAGCTGTTTCGCCCCGTCCGGCACCGAGTCAACCGATGGTCCAGCCTGCGCCGCACTCGTCTGTCGCTATGCCAATGGCAGGGACTTGGATTAAAGGCTAAAAGGTCAGCTACGGCTGGTGGTGTTGCTGCAATCGGTTTGCCTTCGGCCACGTTGGACATTCGGCTAACGGGAATATTCAGCGATTCCGATTCGAAGGAAGCGGCGCCAGTAGCAGACTGCTTCGGTTCAGCAATACGCTCCGATATCATACGAAGCTAACACTCCGGCAGGACGAAGGTTTCAATGAGGTGCTCAGGCATAAGTAGCAGAGTCCTTGCACTTACTGCTTGTCGAGTGAACAATTCCGACGAAACCACTACCACTCTCGCCAAGTTTGATCACCGCCATAAGTTCGACCAAAGATAAACTCAAGATTACTACGTCCCATACAAGCAATTGAAAAATTATGGTTCAGTAACCATGAACCGGTGAACTCAATAATAGTATGCTTTTGTTCTCCCCTCGTTAACAGGCGTCGATCGCGCCAACAAAAATCCATGGATACACATCAAACAAACTGTGAAAAACATGATGTAAACACGTAAGTTTGGTCAGTTTTGATTAGAACTTATAATGTATAAGGAAAATACGTTTTGCCAGCCCAGAGGACGGCTAGAACTAGTGCAGGTAGGTTCTTTTTTCACATGTAAATTAGCTCGGTTATATTCCTCAGAAGAAATTACACGGACTGAGTGTTTACAATATGAAAGAAGACAATTGATTCCCTAAATTGAACACGATCGATGTTTAAGCACGTCTGTCGAAATTAAAACAATTTTCACTGAAGTTCTAGATACATCAACTGCAAACCATGAAACCTACCGGTTAACTCACCTACGTCTTTTCAGCTGGAAAAATTAATTTGGACGCTGGTTACAATAATCATTGCAATAAGAAAAACGACGCGTATATCGATAGGGTTGCCACCCCTCCGGGTTTGACCCGGAGACTCCGGTTTTCGGGAGCGATCTCCGGACCTCCGGGTTTTACATCAATTTCTCCGGGTTTGGTGAAAGAAGAATAATTTCATTTTTTGGAATTAATTGATTCTTTACAAAACATTTAAAAAGTCTAAGTTAAATATTACTCTGGTTCAGATTTATTTTGCCCGACTTATCTTTCACAAAGCAATGAATATGAAAAACATCAAATTTACTACAATTTAAGTAAAGTAATATTTCGCTATATGCTACAATTTAAATGTAGCATCCCACTAAGTCTCTCAAAATGATGTAAAAATGTCATTTTGCTGCAATTTTTTCAAATCACTTCACTGTTAGTGGAGCTTATCACCAGCTGCACCAAGGTACAGCAGATTTGTTCTAATCCAACTTACTAGGTCAACATCAAACGAGTTTTTCCCTTGTTGTTGCTACTCCTGCAGCGACCCATAACTGTTGGCTAGGGGGTGAGTTTTACCTCTTTGTACCCCCGACCTCTGGTGATGAATAACCGACACCACATAGTGCTTCCCATGTGATGCCGCAGTCTCCTTTGCTCTCCTTTTCCTGTTAGTTATGGAGGAGAGCAATGCTCGTTCGACTTATCCTGCACAGCGAGAGTAGCTGGTGCTTTTATATTCTTGGTATTTAGTAGGGGAAGTGAAATACTACACCAGATTAAACCGACCAAACCGTTCTCAAATAAGAAAAAATTACAGCTTTCCTCTAACGTAGTAATAAAAAGCGATTAAAGTGCTCTAAACTGCCGAGCAATCGTTTTGATGCCAATTTCCGTCTAGTTCCACTCAAAATCTACCACCCTCCGGTCCCCCCCCCCCCCCCCCCCCCAAAGTCCAATGAAAATCTCCGGGTCACAGACTCTCCAGAGGTGGTAACCCTATATATCGACGTCGTGTGATATTTGAAAAACTGCTCAACACTGTCAATATGACGGTGAACCATTTTCGTCGAGGGGTCGCATTTAATTGGTACATGGAAAATCCCTGACCACTCTATCTTGAGTTTATCTTTGGTTCGACGTCAGCGGTATAGTGCCAGGAATAGTCGAGAAGAGTGCCAGGACTGACTGCCGAGCGCTACAAGATTAAATAGCAGAGCGTTTTTAAAGTGACCGTAGTAGAACGTAGAGGCTTTAGGCAGATGATTTATTCAGCAGAATAAGATAGCAAAATTACCCAAAATATAAGAGCTGGCTGCCGAAGTGAATCCACACACATCATCACCTACAGAGGCAAGCAATATTGGAACGCAGCGAAATTCCTCACAATGAATTGATCTCGTTAGATGAAATTCCAGGAAGTACAATTTTCATAGCATAATTTAATCGACCGAATTTGTAGTCCTCAGCCGAGAGAGAGAGACTGATAGGGTAGCAGCAGCTAGGAATTTTTTTTTCGAAAGCTAGCAATGGTTTCGCGTATCCTGCGCTAAGTAGAGAGCGTTAAGACAGATCTCCAAAGCATGTCAAGTGCTATCAGATGAGAAAAAACGTCGTATCTATGACCAGTACGACAAGGATGGTCTGCTGACCAACGGTTCCGTCCGGTACCACCATAACACACGGCACCGGCGACACATATATTCACAACATACTAATTACTTATCCTTCCGAAAAAGTAAATAAATTGACTATGAAATTTATCTTTCGCTGCCTAGTTATTTCGTGCCAATTTGAACAAGACAGCAGTTGCAGATAGCTTTATTGCGGTGCCAAAATGATGGCAACTCGGGATATAATATAAATTTACATATAATTTTTCCTCCCTGATATTCTACCAGAATGTATAATGCTCTGCATTATTATCACTCCAATCAAATACTTCTTACTCCTTATGGTCAGTGCCGAGCGCTATTTTGCATTTGCCGGCTAAATCAACGACAATGCGGTAATCGACGAAACTTTTACTGTAATGGAACTTGAACACGAATAATAAATGATTGTTCCATTTGAAAGCGATAACCTTGTTGTCCTCATGTTTGCAGCTATCATATGCTGGTAGGCATTCTGACCAATGGAAACGTTCTTCGATATGGGCATTGAACGATCAAAATCATTTCAACAACTTATCATCGACCGAATTCGTTACCTATAAAGTTCAGGTAAACTTCACCACCTAAAATGAATAATCAATCGGATCATCTTGTTAGGAATTAACCCACGAGTAAACAAACAAATGTGAACAAATCTTTATCCATCATCCAGAAAGCAATCGTTTTATAGCCCAATGCTTGATCTTTCGATTCAGCATATGCCACCGGGTTTTACATCCAGCGCCGATTGGTCAATGTATGAACCAGGTTACCATTGTTCCAATCCTCATCCCTCTTGAGTTGATATTCTTTCAAAGAGCATCGAAAGTATTCAAGTAATGTAAATTTTAAAAGTCCGTGTGAACAAGTCTTAGGTAACCGAAACTGTCAGAAAAGTGAGGTTATACATTTTCATACAGTGCTCTATATTTTTGACAGGTATATGAATGACTCATTTCAGCATCAGTGATGCCAGGTCTATTTAAACAATAGCCTGCAGTAAAAATATAAAAGTCTACAGATTGCTACAAAAATCTTCAATAAATGCGACGTAGAAATGTAGTATGTATATAATTTAAATGATCAAAAATGTTGAAGGCTGGTGTATAAATTGGCTGGCATAGGCTTTGTTCTGCTAAATATTTGTAATCTGCAAAAGATCTGTAGTGAAAATGCAAAATCTACAGTTTTACTAATATATATGCAGATCTGGCATCCTTTTAGTATTCCCCACAGGAAATTCATCCAAATGGTGTAAAAATATGGGGAAACAAGGCAAGATAGGTATTCAGAATATGGGGTTAAATGAGCAGCTTGCACTATTTTTAATTTTTACAATAGTTGGAGGTACCAAATCATCGCGGCAATAGGCAGTAACGAATTGGGGATAAAAAAGGAAGCATCCTATCATAAAATTTTTTGTCGAGAAAGGTCTATTGTCGCTGCATATACCATCTAAGTGTGTCGAACCTTCCAAGCGATATCTCACGTATCAGAGAACACTCGACTCGGGTGAGGTGAGATTCCCCATTGCGGTTAAATGGGCATCTCACGTCACCTGAAGTGACTCTTCAGAATTGGGTGAGAAAAGTCACGTAGAGTGAGGTGAGATTGGTCGTTTCACGTCACACGCCGCGCAGAATAGGGCCGACTGTAGTAAGTTGCCTCGATGGAGTGAGGTGAGTATCGGTCGGACAATGAAAAGGATATTGAAGCAAACAAAGATCTGACCTTCAGTAGTCACTTCACAAATCCTTAATACTCAATACACAAATGGAGTGAGACTAAAACCCAAGTTAAGTGATAACCTGCTGGATCAAAATGAGAGGCTTGTACAACAGAGTAGATTTGCATATCAACTGTGTGGTGACTCTTTCAAAGTTCAGCTCATGATTTTTATTCATCTGAGGGCCACTTAGAACCAGACCCAGGAAGTTCTAACAAGGACAGTAAGATTGGTGATCCGCAAAATTTCTAGAAAATGCTGGAGCTTGGGTACGCAACACGTTTCACAAGACTTCAGTCAAGGAACCGAGAGTTACCTCTACCTGCAAAATATGCGGTAACGACGTCATCGTAGCCCCATCACTTTAACCAGCGTGTGCCGCATCAGACAACGCTGGCGAGATCAGTGAAACCGAGGACATAGGGCATCAAACACAGCACTAGTATCTGTCACCCATGCAAGCAGATATTATAAAAGGGATAGATTTTAGTGACCAGTTCGACAAGAGCGGCCCTATTCTGCACGTCGTGTGACGACTAATCTCACCTCACTCTACGTGACTTTTCTCGCCCAATTCTGAAGAGTCACTTCGGGAGAACTGGGACGCCCATTTAACCGCAATAGGGAATCTCACCTCACCCGAGTCGACTCTCAGAATCGGGCGAGAAAAGTCACGGAAAGTGAAGTAAGATTAGTCGTCTCCCGTCACACGCCGCGCAGAATAGGGCCGGAGATTCACATTCATGCCGGGAGCGACAACTTTGTGCTGTTTAACTATTTCTGAATCAGGTGGACTTCCATGAACACGATAAAGCGCCATCGGGCTGGACGTGGACTTCTAATCATATTTTGTTTTTATAAGATACCAAAATCATCATTGCCTAAGACGCTTTATTTATACCTTTAATATGTTCAATCGATTAATGTCGTGCTAATCAAATACATTGAATTCGTCCCCCATACTAGGCAAGGGAAGATGTTTTGATTTTAGGGAGCGATTTGTTTAACAAAACAGGTATTGATCATTCGAGGGTGCTGAAAGTAGGATTGTAGGATTGAGTAGAAAAGAAAAATATTATTAACTTATCGATTTTAGATGAGCAAGCCTTGATTGTTGTGACAGACAACCAAGCTCCAGATTTTGGAAGAAAGTTGACGAGAACGGACGCAAATTGTGTTTCAACAGCTCCGGTCACGACAATGGCGCAAGAAACGCTCCCGAGTAAGTATGTTATTGCCCTGAACAAAAGAGCGGACAAGCCTGAACAACTTGTCGCGTTTTTTAGAGATATTTGCCTCGAGCGGCAACTAATATTTTACTATCCGAAATTCAGTGAAATGGCGGTTGTGTCTCAGCCTCGAATGGCTGATGCGTCTTCTGTGCGGGAATAATTTGGCCCTGAGTAGCTTTTCATAACTGATTCCTTTGTGTGGGAATGATTTGCCCTCGAGTGGTCAAATATAAATATTATTAGCGTTTTAAGTACGTCCTCTGAGTGGGCAGTTTTTTGTATTAATGCAATTCCGGAAATGGGAGTGCTTTCACCTCGAGTGGCATAATTCGGAAATTGAGTGAAATTAAGATTGTGTTCCTCCGAGTGGGAATTTTGCAAACATGTGAGTGTGTATGAGTGATTTAAATATTTCCCTTGAGCGGAAATGCATCGGAACAAATAAATTGATAGATTGAATTGGCAATGCCTCTCAGCATCACGAGATTATCATGGCTCGTTGTTATGGGTTTATTTTCTCGCGTACGCGGTGTGCGAAAGTAGCGAAAAAATGCACTCGCTCTCTTCTTGTTTTGCAAAGGTGCTTGCTCGTGAGCTTCTGCACCGTACATAAGGTGTCGTGTTTTAGAAACGAGATTAAATTGGTGTTAACTCGTGAGCTTCTGCACCGTACATAAGGTGTCGTGTTTTAGAAACGAGATTAAATTGGTGTTAACCTTTATATCACAAGAGTGCCTGTTTTTTGCTGTTGAAGATGGACCAGTTGTAGAAAAATAAATGCTCAACATTTATACCTTCTAAAAAAGGGTTTTAAGTGCATCGGAAATTTTTGCCAGTGTGGAACTGATCTGTGGTTGCGAAATTTGTATTGGGTTGGAGAAATAGGGAATTTTTTCATATTTGACAAACACAGGTCAAATAAAAATAAAAGGAGAAATGAGTTTACAGCACGATGCACGAACGAACGCAGTTGCTTCTTTACAGATTGATACTGCAAGAGAGAGAGATAGAAAACCAAACTATGCTGAGTGAGCATCGGTGATCAGTTGCCGAAATGGGATGAGGATCTCATTTGGTGGTATGACGGATAGGACGTTGGTGGCTCGATCAAAGACTAAAGAGTTGTGAATAATGTGTGAAGGGTAAAGAGTAAAGTGTAAAGGCCAGAGAGTAAAGAGTGAAAAGCAGAGTAAAGAATAAAAGGTAAGGGCCAGAGAGTAAAGAGTGAAGAATATAGAATAAAGAGTAAACTCTATGGAGTAAGGAGTACAAACCAGTTAAGAGTAAAGAGTAAAGCAAAATCTCGGAAGTGTAGAGTAATAATAAAAAGTAAAGTGTAAAAAAATAAAGAGTAGAATGTAAATTGAAAAGATTAAATAATAAAGTGTATAGAGTAGTATGTAGAATATCGAGCGAAGTTTGAAGAGGTAAGTGTAAAAAGTAAAGGGGCAAGAGTAAAAAGTTAAGGGCAAAGCTTAACGAGTAGAGAAAAACGAGTGAAGAGAAAATATGGGTAACGAGTAAAGATGAGTAAAGAGTAATGACTAAAAAGTAAATAGTAAAAAGTGAAGAGCAAACAGAAATTGATAAGGACTATAGCTATGAGTAATGTGTAAATTGTAAATAGTTAAGAGCAAAAAGTAAAGGAAAGAGAGTATAGAGCATAGAGTTAAGTGTAAATGATAAAGAATAAAGAGTAAAGCCTAAAAAGCAAAAATTAAAGGGTGGAACGAACTATAATGGGATGAAGATCTCATATGATGCTATGACGGATTAATGGATGGTCGTACGATGAAGCAAGAGTAAAGAAATATTTATGAACAGAAGTGATATGAATAATGTGTAAATGATAGAGTAAAGAGTAAATGAACCAGGATAAATAGTAAATTGTAAAGCGCAAACAGTAAAGGGTAGAGTGTAAAGAACAAAAAATAAAATGTAATTAAGAGTAAAAAATAAAAAGTAAAGACTAAAAAGTACAGACTAAAGAGTAAAAGCAAGGAGTAGAGAGCAAAAAAGTAACGAGTAAAGAGCAAAAAATAATGACTAAAAAAGCAGAAGAGAAAAAAAACAAAGAGTAAAGAGTGAACAAAGTAGAACAAAGAGAAACGAGTAAAGAGTAAAGTAAATGAATAAAGCGTAGAATGAGGCCTTAAGTTTAAAGAGTAAATGATAAAGAGTAAAATAAAGGGTGAATATTAAAAACTAAAAGTGAAGAGTAAATATTAATGAAGAGAAAAAAGAATAGAATGAGCATTAAAACGTTAATAATAATGTCCAAATAATACTAATACATAAAGAGTGCCAAATCTGTACTATAAAATGAAAAGTAAAAGGCATTCAAATCAATTAGCGAACATCAAAAATTTCATATGAAATTGCTTCCATCGTTTATATTAGTCGGATTTTTTCGCATTATTAAAATTTGTATCACTGTCACACAAAAACGTTATTAAACAGATGTTGCATCCTTAATTCACAGTCACAAAAGGAGTAGAAGAGGAGGAAGATGTAGGATATAAGCGAGTAGAAAAGAAAAATATTATTAACTTATCGATTTTAGATGAGCAAGCCTTGATTGTTGTGACAGACAACCAAGCTCCAGATTTTGGAAAAAAGTTTACGAGAACGGACGCAAATTGTGTTTCAACAGCTCCGGTCACGACAATGGCAAGCCTTGATTGTTGTGACAGACAACCAAGCTCCAGATTTTGGAAGAAAGTTGACGAGAACGGACGCAAATTGTGTTTCAACAGCTCCGGTCACGACAAGGATGAGTCGTCAATAGCTAGTTCTTAATTAAAAAATAACTTACCTCTGGAAAGCAGCGCTAATTTTGTAGTTTATTGCCGAATATACTTTTCACCTTTGCAGCCAACGTCAACGGTTTAATTATTTTGTTGATTTATTTTCGTCTGCGTAACCAGGGATTGCAACGGAGCATAATCGTTGTAAGGAAAAAATAACAGCTTCATTAGTGCTGTTAGTTTTGTATATTTTCTAACCATATATCAAATTTGACAGTACCAGTTACCTGAGTCACTGAGGGGTAGTCAGATTTGAGATACAGTTTTGGAATGCAAGTGTCTAGTCGTGTCGTTGGTTTCACTCCACTGAACTTTAAAATTAAAAAAAAAATTATTTATTAGACATTAAAACCAATTTGAGACTCAAGGTAAACATAAAATTATGGTTGCTACACAGCAAATGAAAATCAAAGCAAGGAAGTGTTGCTGAAAAATTATTTTTTTCGTTTCTATCGAGGGGCGACTAAATGTACTGGTAATTGGGGGTGAATGACTCGGACAAGTTTTCTGTTAAAGGTTTCACAGAGTTTCAGGTCGTGTCGTTGTATAAAGTGTCTGTAACGAGAACTATTAAATAGTTCTTAATAGAAAAACTCTAGAAAGAGAACTGCGGAGACTCCATTTTGGATCGATTGGATTCGCGTTTAGCTGTCAAAAAAAAGAAATCCAATCGAACATTGCCTATCCTTATTAGGTTTTACATCAACCGACATAACCCCACAAAATGAGCTGGATGAACTTCGTTTGACAATTCTCGGTGGTTTGTTTACGTGGGAGTTACGTGAGTTCGAATGTGACAGATGAGCACCCGTTGCACTCGAACTCACGCAACTGACAAAGTAAACAAACCACCGAGAATTGTCAAACATGAACTTCATTCATCATGAGTTCATTCATCAATAACATTGGACGTGTTGCCCTAAGAGAAGAAAAGACAATCGCGTAGCCAATATGATCCAGTCCTAACCTCAATATTGAACCAGCTTCTGATTGGTCGTTTTGCCAGTCAAGAGCGTTCATAATATTTTCAAACGGGATGAAAAACAGTGCTGCTGAATTTATTTTGGCTACATTTCATATACATGAACCTTTCATGTAAATTGAATAAATACCCTGAATGACGATATAACTACGTGTTTTGTTAAGAAGGACACAAATAAACTTAAAATTCAATTTTTAAATTCAGCTAGTATTGTGAATTCTTGACTGAGGGTCGATATTTGAGGTACAATTATTTTCAGCAATTGTGAAAATCATGCAAATGGAATCTGGCAACGATGGATGCTTATTGTCTTTGGAATTACGACAGGGCCTGGTAGATAAAATTAAGAAGAGCAAGAAGCATGTTGTCGTCTCTTCTCTTAGGTGTTGCCATGCAATGCCGGGGCATACGTTGCCAAAAATGCTGTTTTTATCTCCGCAGTTCTCTTACTATAGTTTTTCTAGTTCTTAATACAGACACTTTATATAACAGACTAGCGGAGAGAAAAACAGTAAAACTAGCAACCATAAATGTAAACTCCCATTGAGTTCTACACAGCCCCCTGACAACCCTATACCATCATATGGAGTTTGACAGCGACCGACATATATGGGGCGTTATAGCTATAAAGCCCCAAACAAAGAATTATGTTCAGCACTATGCTCGATATTCAAGCATTCCACACGACGCTTTGCATCTTGTGCGATGATTTAATATCATATCATTCAGAAAATCGACATTGTGTAACTAAATACAGCTTCTAATCATTCGGTTCAAAATCAATGTTTTGCCTTTCATGACAGTGATGCTGGCTGTACAGAGACGTCGTCCTTGACAGGAGGCTGGTTCTACAAGATGACGACACGAATGAACTCATAATGAATGAAGTTCATGTTTGACAAATCTCGGTGACAGAGATGCAGATTTGCAGACATTTTAAGCTGCAGATTTTTTCGATGACACAGCTATTTGCAGATTTTTTAGTTTGGTTGCAGATATTTACAGATTTTTGAATATAAAGGCTTTTGGTTACACTAGCTTTCCTGACATTTTTTGTTCTTCCCAGACTTTTAAAATTATTATTGCAGACATTTGAAAAAAGTACCTGGCATCTCTGCTCGGTGGTTTGTTTATTTTGTCAGATGCGTAAGTGCGAGCGCAACGGTTGCTCATCTGTTACATTCGAACTCACGTAACTTCCATGTAATCAAACCACCGAGAATTGTCAAAAGAAGTTCATCCGGCTCGTTTTGTGGGGTTATGTCGGTTGGTGTAAAACCGGTTGTACGTCATTTCCCGGTATACCATTCCCCGGAATGCCACTTCCCGAAAAACTATTTCCCGGAATGTACCATATCCCGGAATATCGTTTCCCGGAATGTATCATTTCCCGGAATGTATTATTTCCCAAAAAACTATTTCCCGGAATGTTTTATTTCCCGGAAAAACCATTTCGCGGAAAATAAAAAAAACTCGTACCTCACCGACCAAACTTTTTTTAGAAGACCTGCTATACAGCTAATTGTGTTGTAGGAGATTTCACCTACTTCAGAAGATGAAAAGTTGTTTAAAAATATTTTCAATTTTTTTTTATCTTGAGTGGTTATTGTGGTAAAAAAACAAGATAGCGACAATATTGCAAAACTGTCATTCTAAAGATTTAATCTTTTCGATTCCGCGATGTTAGGAAAATTTATTGAAATTGATCATTATATGAACAGCTTACGAACGACTTTTGGTTTTGAACCAAAAAGAAACTTGGAAGGCTTTAAAAAAAATTGAGTGGGGAATAAAAAGCATCCAAATGAATGGAATGTCAATGAATTAAATGGGTAGTTTTCCCACAGCAAGTAGTGAAGGGGTGAATAACTTTCATAAATTCATGACCGTCCAATTCCTGACTAACAGGCCCTATATTTTGCCTCATATTTGTTCCAAATTTTGCGGATTCAGTTAAAATGGTATATTTTCAATTCTTTTACTATTTCGAATCGATTCCTTCGCGTGGTAATCTTCGGTGAAAAGCATAATACTCAGGTTTTTTTTCACACGGGTGATACATGCCGCGTAAATGAAAACCGCGTAATTGAAAACCGCGTAAATTTCAAAATCCGCGTAAATGAAAGCCGCGTAAATGTCAAAATCCGCGTAAATGAAAACCGCGTAAATTTCAAAATCCGCGTAAAAATATACCGCGCAAAAAAGAATTTTTAAGGTTTGGAAATTTTGTTATTTTGTTATGATATAATAGAAAATGGAAGGCGAACAGAATACCTAATTGTATATATTATTAATTCTATCCTATCGTTTTTAGGTAAACTCCAAGCGTACTAAAAGCTTCAAACGCGTTTTTTTCAAATCCACTTCATACCACGAGCTTTGAAATATTCACAGCATATTATAAATTATTTTCTTAAGCGACGTACGAAGGATTTTAGTTAATAAATGATGTCTGTATCGATTTTCTTGTCCATTTTCAGCAAATTTAAGACTAAGAGAAACGAAAACAATGAAATTGAAAGACGGGTAGATATTCTATAAATTATGAGGTGCTGATTTTAATGATATTTTCAGCGTTTCGCGTAAAATTAAAATAGCGAAAAAATCCTACGTAAGTCATTTGCTATTGTTCTAAGAAATCGAAAAAGGCTTGTTTTTGACACTAGGTCAAACATTACAGGAGATAGTGTAAATTCGTAACGATCAATTAAGAACGCCTCGAAATGCGGCCATCTTTGAAATTGAAAAGGCAATGTTTTCCACACCGTTGGCAACATTTTTATGATAACCAATCACAGTACTCTAAACATGCCCTGAATACGTTGATTGATTTTCACGAAGATTAGGTAAAAGGTAATGTAAAAATAAAAACATTTCCTAAAATTTAGTCATAAATATTCCTGGAACCTTTGAAATTTTATAGATTGTGAATGTATTTGTCTGAGATGCCGCCTTCTTATAAATATGCATTTTTCTTTGGAATATAGTGTAGAATGTTATTTTAATCTATATGAAGTTTCTCTGAAAATACTCTTGGACTTTCATTGATTTTTATTCTCACTATTGTTTGTGGCACTAAAAACTGGATTCTAACCGCACTGCGCACTTACCACTCTTTCATTAAATTTTTCTCATAGACTGGTTAGTTCGACTGGTCTGTCTATGAAAGTACCATATCTATTACTGGAAATACATGTGTTTTGACAGCTCGCAGTTTTGAGATCACTCGCACTTTGAAAGTGCGGAGTCCAGGTTGGTGGGAAGTGCGCAATAATATTTTTTTACAGTAACAGTGCATTGAAAACGCCTTCAGTTATTTTAAATTTCACTTCGTATTAAAAATTTCTATGTCAATTAGCCTTCTTTGGAACAATAATAATTCAATGGAAATAATTTTAGAACTTCATTGATTCAAATACAATAACTACAATGAAATCGATTTGCCTTCTTTAAAATTTTCGTAGCATATTATTGAAATGCTATTAATTTTAAATTAAATTACGACCTTCTTTGATATCGCCTTCTTTTTAGCATAAGCTATTTTCTGGACCTACGATTGATTGATAATGATTTCAAATAAAATTACAAATGCATGAGAATTAGTTTTTCAATTTCATTAACATGATCAGCGAGCAAAGACAAGGTGTGAAGGGAACCAAACAAATATTTGAGTAGCAACATAGTTCTAAATGCAAATGTTCTTAAAGTACTTCAGATTTCAATAGTATAACAAATTGCCGAGAAAAAGTACGTTCCGGGAAATAATACATTCCGGAAAATAGTATTCCGGGAAATGGTACATTCCGGGAAACGATATTCCGGGAAATGGGACATTCCGGGAAACGATATTCCGGGAAATGGTTTTCCGGGAAATGACATTCCGGGAAATGGTTTTCCAGGAAATGGTATTTCGGGAAACGACATACAATCGTAAAACCTAATAAGGTTTTACACAAACTGACATAACCCCACAAAATGAGCCGGATGAACTTCGTTTGACAATAGACCTTTCTCGTCAAAAAATTTTATATGATGGGATGCTTCCTTTTTTATCCCCAATTCGTTACTGCCTATTGCCGCGATGATTTGGTACCCCTAACTATTGAAAAAATCAAAAATAGTGTAAGCTGCTCATTTAACCCCATATTCTGAATACCTATCTTGCCTTGTTTTCCCATATTTTTACACCATTTGGATGAATTTCCTGTGGGGAATACTAAAAGGATGCCAGATCTGCATATATATTAGTAAATCTGCAGATTTTGCGTTTTCACTGCAGATCTTTTGCAGATTACAAATATTTAGCAGAAAAAAGCCTATGCCAGCCAATTTATACACCAGCCTTCAACATTTTTGATCATTTAAATTATATACATACTACATTTCTACGTCGCATTTATTGAAGATTTTTGTAGCAATCTGCAGACTTTTATATTTTTACTGCAGGCTATTGTTTAAATAGACCTGGCATCACTGATGCTGAAATGATTCATTCATATATCTGTCAAAAATATAGAGCATTGTATGAAAATGTATAACCTCACTTTTCTGACAGTTTCGGTGTGCTTGTTTACCTAAGACTTGTTTACACGGACTTTTAAAATTTACATTACTTGAATACTTTCGATGCTCTTTGAAAGAATATCAACTCAAGAGGGATGAGGATTGGAACAATGGTCACCTGGTTCATACATTGACCAATCGGCGCTGGATGTAAAACCCGGTGGCATATGCTGAATCGCAAGATCAAGCATTGGGCTATAAAACGATTGCTTTCTGGATGATGGATCCTTATCACATTTGTACACATTTGTTTGTTTGCTCGTGGGTTAATTCCTAACAAGATGATCAGATTGATTATTCATTTTTAGGTGGTGAAGTTGACCTGAACTTTATAGGTAACGAATTCGGTCGATGATAAGCTGTTGGAATGATTTTGATCGTTCAATGCCCATATCGAAGAACGTTTCCATTGGTCAGAATGCCTACCAGCGTATAGACTTTTCTACGGCTCATGTACGTACACGGCACATGACACAAACACTACATCACTAGCTGGTGGAAAATAATAAACAAAGGCGGCAAAATCAAATGGGATTGTTTTCAACCAGGAAGCTGCAGAAGTGTTCGTGAGACCGGGCGACAAGAACTCAATGATAGCAGCAAACATGAGGACAACAAGGTTATCGCTTTCAAGTGGAATAATCATTTATTTAGGGTTACCAAATGGACTGAGAGCAAATTAAGGACATCTCTGCCAAATCTATTCGGAATTGGAGCCTGAATCAGTTGTCACTTGAACCAGAATTCTGAAAAATTCGGGATTCTGGCTTATGTTCCAGCAGTTGAACTGGGACGTTGAATATCGAGACAAATTGGAATGGTGTAGTGCCAATATTGAACGAAGATAACATCTTTTGCTATATCGAGCTATCCAACAAATTTTGGTTGCTTCTGAGTAAAAGAACTTTTGGTTGGGATGAGTCGCCGAGAGTATGCATTAACAAAAACAATCGCTGGAAGTATTTGAAATTGACAATTGAAATTGATTCTCTTGGAATAAAGTTGATCTGAATAATTTAATACAGGGTGATTCATCATGACGTTTTTTGATCTCGCAAAAATTTAAAAAATGGAGTAAATCGCGAAATATTTATTTGTCAATCGAAATAACATTTTTTGCCATTTATTGTTTGAAAACAATTTCTTTTAAACGTTGACCATGTTGGCGCTTGAGGTAATCCTTTCGATTGGTCCAATTTTTGGTGATGGATTCGAGTATTTCAAGTGGTATCTGGCAAATTAGTCGAGTAAAGTTGGTTTCCAATGGGAATGTCAATGTTTTCTTCAATGCGTGCTCGATGTGGTCGATTTGTTCGCTAACCATCCAATAACGAGAACTGCAACTTTCACTCTTTTATTGTATGGTGAATAGTAGAATCAGTTGGCCGATTATATCGACCATATTATGCCGTCGTCCAGTGCACGAAACACATTTCTCACAGATCGCTTGTTTTCAAAATATAGTTGAATAATTTGAAAATCGTGAGCATACTGTGGTGGCAAACAATACTAAACTACAATAAAATGACATGCCTTGGTAAAACCATCATGTTGAACCACTCTGTATATGCCAAGGTTTGAGACTAAAAATAAGGACATTTGAAGTAAAATAAGGACGCTTTCCAAAAACCTCGGAAATAAGGACATGTCCTTTAAAATAAGGACGGTTGGTAACCCTAATTTATTATTCGTGTTCAAGTTCCATTACAGCAAAAGTTTCGTCGATTATCGCATTGTCGTTGAATTAGCCGGCAAATGCAAAATAGCGCTCGGCACTGACAATAAGGAGTAAGAAGGACTTGATTGGAGTGATAATAATGCAGAGCATTATACATTCTGATAGAATATCAGGGAGGAGAAATTATATGTAAATTTATATTATATCCCGAGTTGCCATCATTTTGGCACCGCAATAAAGCTATCTGCTGTCTTGTTCAAATTGGCACGAAATAACTAGGCAGCGAATGATAAATTTCATAGTCAATTTATTTACTTTTTCGCAAGGATAAGTAATTAGTATGTTGTGAATATATGTGTCGCCGGTGGGTGCCGTGTGTTATGGTGGTACCGGACGGAACCGTTGGTCAGCAGATCGTCCTTGTCGTACTGGTCATAGATGCGACGTTTTTTCTCATCTAATAGCACTTGACATGCTTCGGAGATCTGTCTTAACGCTCTCTACTTAGAGCAGGATACGCGAAACCACTGCTAGCTTTCGAAAGAAAATTCCTAGCTGCTGCTACCCTATCAGTCTCTTTCTCGGCTGAGGACTACAATTTCGGTCGATTAAATTATGCTACGAAAATTGTACTTCCTGGAATTTCATCTAACGAGGTCAATTCATTGTGAGGAATTTCGCTGCGTTCCAATATTGCTTGCCTCTGTAGGTGAAGATGTGTGTGGATTCACTTCGGCAGCCAGCTCTTATGTTTTGGATAATTTTACTATCTTATTCTGCTGAATAAATCATCTGCCTAAAGCCTCTACGTTTTACTACGGTCACTTTAAAAACGCTCTGCTATTTAATCTTGTAGCTCTCGGCAAGTCAGTCCTTCTTGACTATTCCTGGCGCTATACCCGCTGACGTCGCACTTATGACGGTGATCAAACTTGGCGAGAGTGGCAGTGGTTTCGTCGGAATTGTTCACTCGACAAGCAGTAAGTGCAAGGACTCTGCTACTTATGCCTGAGCCCCTCATTGAAACCTTCGTCCTGCCAGAGTGTTAGCTTCGTCCGATACCGGAGCGTATTGCTGAACCGAAGCAGTCTGCAACTGGCGCAGCTTCCTTCGAATCGAAATCGCTGCATATTCCCGTTAGCCGAATGTCCAACGTGGCCGAAGGCAAACCGATTGCAGCAACACCACCAGCCGTAGCTGACCTTTTAGCCTTTAATCCAAGTCCCTGCCATTGGCATAGCGACAGACGAGTGCGGCGCAGGCTGGACCATCGGTTGACTCGGTGCCGGACGGGGCGAAACAGCTGCAACAGGAGCGGACCTAGTATGGGGTGTAAAGGTCATCAATTGCCATAGATCACCAAAATGCTCTGCGACTAACATTGTGAACAAAACAAACCAAATGAAATTGATCGCAACAACGATAAAATAATCTAAATTCTACCCAAATATTTGAAAAGGGTCTAACCATCCCCCTGTTAAGGACGACGTCTCTGTACAGCCAGCATCACTGCCATGAAAGGCAAAACATTGATTTTGAACCGAATGATTAGAAGCTGTATTTAGTTACAAAATGTCGATTTTCTGAATGATATGATATTAAATCATCCCACAAGATGCAAAACGTCGTGTGGAATGCTTGAATATCCAGCATAGTGCCGAACATAATTCTTTGTTTGGGGCTTTATAGCTATAACGCCCCATATATGTCGGTTGCTGTCAAACTCCATATGATGGTATAGGGTTGCCAGGCGGCTAGGTCTAACTGCCAAACGTAAACCTTGAGAAAAAGGCAAAAGAAGTTTTGGTCGAATTCATTATAATTCTATTTAAAAATTTAATACTGTTTTATTTAGTTTGATTGCGCATATTGTTTACATCAGACACTCCCCTTAATTCATTGAGTACGTATTTCACTGCCTTTATAATCATTTTGGAATCAGTTACAATAATCATTTATAATCATTTTATAATAAGCGTATTGCTAGTTAGGACTTTTATATCAGCCGGGCCCTTTTATAATTTGTTATAAAATCATTATCAAAATTCTTCATAATCCATTGTTGCATTATGTTTATGCACATGGCCAGATAGATAGTCAAATGCAGCCAAAGGGAACCGTCAAATGCAGTCAGGGGGAACTGTCAAATGTAGCCAGTCCATCTAAAATATGTGAGGAAGAAAGAGTGGCTATGCAAGACAAGAGATCAAATGAACAGAAAAAAAGAAAAAGAAAACATATATGTTTTGTCCCAGGATTTTAATAGAGAACATGAAAATTCGATTTGTTTGCATTTGGCAGTGGGCCTTTTTCAAATGTTTGGCTAAAAATTCCTTACTTCTACGATGAATCATGTACAAGAAAAGTAAAAATGTTAAATTTAACGGAACAATGTATGATGCCGACATCAAATAAAAAATAACAGCTGAGCGACCTTGTTTGGAAAGTGTTAACATTTGGCAGCGAACCAAACCAAGTTTCTCATACTATGATCGAATCAACAAAAATTCCAAGACCATGTAAATAATCTCTCTGAACTGCCAAAAAAGTGAGGTTAAACATTATCATGCAATGTTCTCTACCGAGAGGTTCACTTTAGTTTGTTTACATAACCAATGAACTTTGTACCGCGACTCACCACTTCATTTGCCGCGTTGCCAGGAACTCAAGCAAAAATATTCAAAACAGTGTTGCCCAAACACACATTTTGAGTGCCACCATTCTTGCAAAGGTGAAAAAAATACTCAACATTCTTGCATTTTTCAAATTTAAAAAAATCATTAAAAAATCACGATAGCTCCAAATAGTCTCATTTCAACGGCAATATTCTTAAAAATGTGTAGTCTTTTGAATAAAAATAAGAAAAAATGGGGGTTAGGTCGGACGAGAAAGGTCTATTCTCGGTGGTTTGTTTACATGATAGTTACGTGAGTTCGAATGTAACAGGTGAGCACCCGTTGCACTCGCACTCACGCAACTGACAAAGTAAACAAACCACCGAGAATTTTCAAACATGAACTTCATTCATCATGAGTTCATTCGTGTCGTCATCTTGTATAACTCAATAAGCTTTGCATTAGAGCAATCTAGTTAGAGTGTGGCCAAGAGGCCATGACGTATCCAAACAAACATGGAATTTGACCAAGAGGGTGACGTGACGTCATATTTTCGTAGTCAAAATAAGAACTTTGCTTGTAACAAAATGAACGAAATTAATTCCAAATACGAACGAGGAGCACTTTAGTTTACATCAAATCAGTTAAAGTGTTCATTGTTTTCTATTGTTCACTGCTATTGTTTGTTGATGACATTTTAAGCGATTTTGACGTTGTCCAACTGACCCCCATCGATCGGTGGAAAAACCGGAAAAAACGATGTTGCCTATTGAATTCTACAAGATGACGACACGAATGAACTCATGATGAATGAAGTTCATGTTTGACAATTCTCGGTGGTTTGTTTACTTTGTCAATTGCGTGAGTGCGAGTGCAACGGGTGCTCATCTGTTACATTCGAACTCGCGTAACTCCCACGTAAACAAACCACCGAGAATTGTCAAAAAAAGTTCATCCAGCTCATTTTGTGGGGTTATGTCGGTTGGTGTCTAGGGGCAGATCACTTGTGATGCATTTTTAAAAATCAGCGAAATTAAATGCATTTATTTCCATCAAAATAGAAATTCATAATGTATTTTGCATTGCGTGCAATGTTGTTTGCGTTGCGTGTAAGACGTCAAAACCCTACAGAAAAACCTTAAGCGGACCCTACACGAGCAGAAATATTGACAATAAATCATATATTGATCAATATATTGATGGTGTAAGGTCATCTTTAAAATATTGATTATGTAGAATTCAAATGGGATTGATGGATTGAAGCAGTCTTGTCAATATATTTATTGACAATATTCTTGTCTCGTGTAGGTTCCGCTTAAAGCGGACCCTACACGAGCAGAAAATATTGATTCTGTAGGATTCAAATGGGATTGACGTATTGAAGCTGTCTTGACAATACACTCAGGTTTTTTTTACGCGGGAGATACGAGCCGCGTAAATGAAAACCGCGTAAATTTCAAAATCCGCGCAAATGAAAACCGCGTAAATTTCAAAATCCGCGTAAATGAAAACCGCGTAAATTTCAAAATCCGCGTAAATGAAAACCGCGTAAATTTCAAAATCCGCGTAAATGAAGACCGCGTAAATTTCAAAATCCGCGTAAATGAAGACCACTTAAATTTAAGAATCCGCGATAAAGGGAACCTCATTGATGGATACCGCGTATATTCCAAAATCCGCGTAAATGAAAACCGCGTAAGTTTCAAAAACCGCGTAAATGAAAACCGCGTAAATTTCAAAAACCGCGTAAATGAAAACCGCGTAAATTTCAAAATCCGCGTAAATGAAAATTGCGTAATTTCAAAATCCGCGTAAAAAAAACCGCGTAAAAAATACCGCGCAAAAAAAAACCGCGTAAAAAAAACTTGAGTGTATTTTTATTGACAATATTCTTGTCTCGTGTAGGGTCCGCTTAAGAGAAGAGACGACAACAGGCTTCTTGCTCTTCTTAATTTTATCTACCAGGCCCTGTCGTTATTCCAAAGACAACAAGCATCCATCGTTGCCAGATTCCATTTGCATGATTTTCACAATTACTGAAAATAATTGTACCTCAAATATCGACCCTTTGTCAAGAATTCACAATACTAGCTGCATTTAAAAATTGAATTTTATGTTTATTGGTGTCTCTCTTAACAATACACGTAGTTATATCGTCATTCAGGGTATTTATTCAATTTGCATGAAATGTTAATGTGTATGAAAAGTAGCCAAAATAAATTCAGCAGCACTGTTTTTCATCCCGTTTGAAAATATTATGAACGCTCTTGACTGGCAAAACGATCAATCAGAAGCTGGTTCAAATAGAGGTTAGGACTGGATCAAATTGGCTACACAATTGTCTTCTCTTCTCTTAGAGAAAAACTAGCCCTACATTTAACAAAACGTCGATCAAAGTGGATCAGCGTAGGACGTTTGTTAAACAAACTTTTCTGCGAGGGAGTGCAAAGCTGATGCAAAAATGGAAATTAAATGCATTTTTTCTAATTTGATGCAAATTTGTTATACATTCTTAGAGTGATCTGCCCCTGGTTGGTGTACACGCTCGTAAAAAGTTACTCAAAAATGAGTTTAATCCCACCCATTTCCAGATAAAGTGGAACAACCCTTAAATTGAGTAATTCCGGAGTTACTCAAATTTGAGTAAGCCAGCCTGAACCAAAAACTGAGTAATTATTACTCGGTTTTTGAGTACAATATTATCTACACTAAACCCAAAAGTGCTTCACTAGTACTCAGATTTTGAGTTCAACATTGCTCAAATTTTGAGTTCAGTACAAATTTAACAAAACCAAAAATTAAGTAATTATTACGCAGACTTTGAGTTGAACATTACTCAAATTTTGGGTTCAGTAGAACTTCAACAAAACCAAAAATTGATCGATTTTTACTCATATTATGAGCAGAAGCTTACCCAATTTTTGAGTAGACAACAAAGCCAGTTGTAATTCCTCAGTTTTTGGGTAGAATATTACCCAGTTTATGAGTGCAATATTCCTCTAAGAACGGTTGGTTTCAAAATCGTCCAATGAAGGACGTTCGTTGGACCAATTTGGGCATCGTCCAAATAACCGTTCAACGAACGTCCATCGTTGGACCCGTGTTGAACGATTTTGAAACAATTTTTTGGACGTCTCAGTGGGATTTCATTAAAACCCAGTAAAGTTCAGCCGGAAATGAGCCGGAATTGCAGCTGTTTCCAGTCAGTATTCCGGCTCCAGTGACACAATCGATTCTAGTTAGAATAGGTTGTGTCACTGGAGCCGGAATACTGACTGGAGCCATCCGGATTATGACTTGCAATTCTGAATGGTTTCTGTAAGAAGAAATGCAACAACCGATTCCTATTTAAATTGGTTCATGATCGATTGTTGCATTTGAACTGGAACTAAACCGGTTTACATCCAGTGAAGAAATTGGCCGTCAAAATTTTGTTTTGGATACAACACAATGCAGTCTTTCTTTTCTTATGGAATATTTTTACAATAATAATTAAAGAAACTTCTGTTTATTAAATTTTATGGTTTTTAGTAAGTATTGTATAAAAAAGTTGTCCTTTTATTTGTTGTCAATACGTGCGCGGGAAACTTCAATAAAAGTTTGGACGAGTCTATTCACAGTTGTCCTCTGACTGTGCGGAATTATATTATATATGGCACATGCCAGAAAGTCCCAAAACATTCTAAAATTAGGTGGCACCTCCACTCCGAGAACTGCGTGGCATTTGAATAAAATTTCCACTGCATGAATAGAATTGTTAGTCTCGAATATAACTTTTTTCTCACAAATGACGGCATAATTTCCTCTTTTCATCGGGCTTGCTACGCACACCATGTGTAGTTTGGAATCAGTTGCGGGGGATGCCATGTATGTATCTAAGCACTCCTAATGATGATATAAAATCATTACATCTAACCTTATGTATATTATATTGCATTTACCCCAATCCAACGAATTAAAATTGAAGCCGAATGTTCTTCGCCTACAGTTGGACAGCCTACCAGCGTTCTTTTTTGTCCGCGAATTGGCATATGAGAAATTATTCTCAAGCATCCTCGAATGTGATCTGTGAATAGTTTTACAAATTTAAAATTTTATGACAGACCTTTGGGCTAAATTAAAAAAAATTATATCTCACCATCTTCTACTCTAGAGAATCTGGACGGTGAATAAGATAGACACTGAGAGAAGACATCCTCGATTTTGAGACTTTCTGTTCTGTTAGGATACAATCTCTCAAACATTTGACGAATCTAGAAAAAGTGATATGATATAAATATTCATATGTTCCGTGAATACCATAAAGTGAAATAGTAAATAATAAAAAATAAACATGTTACCACCAATCCTTCATATGAACACAGGTGTGGAAACATATCCAAGATATCATTAACGGGTTTTTTTTCTTTTAATAACAGTTTGAGGACTGGAAAGCATCGGTCCATTTCATCACAAATATGTTCTGCTACTGATGCCGATGCAAGCATTACTCGGAGCAATTGAGCCCGCTCTACAAGTTCAGTTGAAACGGACTCTTCTACAGGCATAGTTCCTCGATTATATTTATGTTTTTCTGCAGGTAGCTGTTTGATGACATTCCGGATGCGATGAAATATCATGCCAGTATGAGCACCCTTTTCCTTGCCTCCGTTGCGCCAAAAGAAAAATGACTAGCATGAAAATAATTATAATTATATTAGAGAAATTAAATAAGCATAGAATAACAAACCTCATCAGGAGCAGTTGGTGTGACTCGCGTATTACTAAGTTGTGGAAATAATTTTACGATTTGAACAGCTGCCGCATGCTGTTGATCAACAGAAGGATACCTGCGCATTTAGAGATCATTGGTTCGTTACTCCGAAAAAGACCAAAAAGATTCCGTGAAAGATTAAGTTCTAAATTTCTTAAAAAAAATCTAAATGGTAAAAGTATGAACGGTATTTGATTCGTAATTCTTTGCATGCTGGGACACATCTATTTTCTGAAGAAAATCGGTCAGTTTATTACTGTTTTAAAAGTCTGTAAATGTCTGGACCAGGCATACGCAGAACTTTTTTTTAATCACCGATATCATACTTTTTGATCTGCCTCTCGTTTCTTCTGCTGCAAATTTTGTGCATTGGACGTATTCGGTCTATCCACTAATTGAATATTTACTAGAAGTATATGCTAGAAAATGCATGAAAATTCTCGACAAACATATGATTACGGCCTAAAAGCCAACTGTCAAAATCCACTTTGAATGGAAATTCCGGACAAACCGTTACACGCCAATCACAGATGTTGGTAGTAAACGAAAGAGAAAAGTTTTCTCTTTCATAAACTGTTGTGAGCTGTGTTCGACTAGTAACGGTTTGTCTGGAATTTCCATTCAAAGTGGATTTTGACGGTTGGCTTTTAGGCCGTAATCATATGTTCGTCGAGAATTACAGCAAAAGAGACGGGAATGAAAGTATGCTAATTCTGCATATTTTTGTTTCTCAGTGCAGCAAATCTGTCCACAGTCTGTAAATCTGGCATCGCTGTTGCTCGATTCAACGACATTGCGGCTTAGTTAGACCCTTTGGTCGATTTACGATTGAACTGTATATGTAAACAAATAAACACGCTCGCTATAAACAGAAATTGTATACCTTTAAATTCTGTTGGTTTAAATGTTTAAGTTATTATAATTCGTCGTCGTCGGTCGTCTTTATAATTTTGTGCCGGAACATGACGAATTACTTTTTCTAAGTACCACCGTCAAAGACGCATGTACGTTCTTATGCCGAAGTTTATAAATCGAACCAGATTGAAGATGTGAAAAGAATGGTCAATATTGAAATCAGGATGCGAAGAACTGATAACTATGTGGTTTCCTCTAGCAGTTTGTACTGTGTTTCATACATTTCTTTACATTTATAATCAGAAGTGAAGTTGTTTGGCCGTGCTTCATTACTATGCATACTTCATAGTTTCATAGGCTCAATGAAGTAATAATGCATGATACTGATTGACTACGATGTTTTTTGAAATAGAAGCTTCACAACGAAAGGCATTGCTTTTCTCTGCTCATAGACAGTGTTAGATCACCTGCATATTTGCTCGAAGGACTACTAAGGGCCGATTTCTTCATTCTCGCTTAACGTCTTAACCAGGTTTAAACGTACTGGTGAACCCGGTTTAAAATTTAAGCGAGGATAAAGAAATTGGCCGTAAGCCCTATAAATATGTATAGGCATTGCGCATTTCGCCGCAAGGTTGCTCTAGCGGAGAGACTCGTGCGGTTCAATGTAAACAATTCATTCTATCACACTTTAAGGAGTGTTCATAGTTTGATGCACTAGTAGAGTAACAAATAAAACTTTCTACTTGCCTTTGACCGTCCATTATTTGAGTCTCCATTTGCTTGCATGCGACTCGTGTAAGATGATTTAAACCGTCCTTATCTGGTACGATCCCTTGATCCAAAATTGGATACAAAATTTTCATTCGGAGTTTTGCGTCATCTTCGAATGTCGAACGGTTAATCTGAAAACGTTAAATATGTATAGTACGACAAGCGCTTACAGTAATTATAGTAGAAAGTTTACCAAATTTTGAACATTAGTGGAAGTCTCATCAATTTTATCTTTGGTCGGATTAGCTTCAGAACTATAGTTTTTTATTATGTTAAGAATTGTTAGACGGGATCCTTTTTCGATTATCCCCATTTCAACTAGGTCGGCATCGTTGAGCAGAACTAGGTTCTGATCGTTTATTTTTTGGGCTGAAAAGAGCGAATAAGTATATATAAAGGTTTAAAGTGACATCTCAAGTTGTTTGCACTACCTTCTTGATTGTTGTTTATTTTATTATAAATTTATTTCCAAGTTTATTTCCCTACTAACTATCTACATATTTCAAACTTATATAGTAGTTTTCTTCTGAATCTCCGTATATACTCCATAAGTTGTATGTTTTTTTCGTTTGCAAGTTCTTGTGTGATATGCGAATAACTTGACTGTCAGTTTTGAGTTTGTAACTGTTGTATTGTAAACAATATTCGCATTCGAGATGCTGTATTAGGCAAACAATTTGATTATCCGATTGCAATATATCTATTATCAAACCATAGGACATTTCGTTGCATACTTGGTATTTCGCTATCAGTCCCGGCCGAAAGCTTGTGTTATTTATTTTCATATGGTTTATATATTTGATTGAATCTGGTAGATCCCGGATCAGGAGTAAATTATTTAGAGATTTTTTGTGTATGTGCTTTGACGAAACGATATCTACCGTACCAATTTCGTATGAATGGTCAAGAATAGTGGTTATCTGTGCTAGATTCAGGCGCTTAGCAAAGCTGTTTGTTAAATTGATGAAATTGTTGCATGTCTTCGCTTGGGATTTCGACTCCTTGAATTTCGCTTCGAAGCGTAAGCAACTATGATTAACAACTGGCCCATCCTGACGAATTATGTAGGGATAATGAGAGATGTGATGGAATTTATTGGTAGGGTTGATGGCAGGGAAGCAGGATTTGAACAACTTGTAAAAACATTCGATTTCGTTTTCCAGATCGTTAATCTGATTCAATGTTAGCTTATTGGAGAAACTATAATAAGTTATTTTCATGAGAGCTCTAAGCAATGATGATAAATTTGAATTAAATCCGAGAATCTGGTTGAACATAAAAGGGAATGCTCGAAGGAGAAGCCAACATTGCGAAGCTGACTGAGGAATAGCATGTCCACGTGCTTTTAACTTCTCGCAAGTAAAATTAGCGGTAGGTTTATCAGCCGATTCAGTTATACCGTATTCGTAATGCTGTATAATTTGGTTGACTTGACTAATCGTTATCACTTTATGGATATTTACAGCTTCGTTCAAAACACATTTGATTACGACCATGACGACGCCTTCCAAAAGATCATGCATTGGATCAAACGTGTTATTTTCCGCTATGTTGAAATATTTAACTTCATTCAGTGCTGATTTTCGAATGATTCCGCATTGTGAAGGTGTTTTAGTTCCGCTTTGAAGAGCATTTAAATCACCTTGTATGCTTTCTTCAGTGCGATGAGGGAAGGTATCACCAATGTTTCCACAATGAAGTGCAGTACGCGTCGCATAGCACATTCTACAGAATAGACTTGATTGGGGCCCCATTAACTCGAAAATTTCATGAATTGCCAGCGTGTCCCCCAAAACATGCACTAGAACTGCCCTCATCGTAAACTTTTCACTCCCATATTGTACTACAACACCATCATCTGATTCAAGCTCACGCAAATCTTGAATCAGCGGTTTCATAACGTTATTGTAGCCATATTTTTTTACATCTCTTGAGCGAACTGTAAGCGTTAGATATATCCTGTTGGAGGATGAATTAATTGCGGGGTGGAGATTCTCAATTTTAACACTGAAATTGGTAAGTTTTTTTTTTGATTTGCGTGATCCCAAAGGGTTCAGATATTCGACATCGTCCAGATGAAGCGAGAGTCGTAATGCATCGGGAAACCGTGTCAGGAACGGGTGTGTTTTGAAACGTTGACCATCTTTGAAACCGCACAAGATATCGTCATTCACTGCTTCTTCTGCTATCATCTTGCGAGCTCCGGGATTCTTCATAACCAGTGCTAAAATGCTGGTTAGTGGAATATAGTGAGCAACGTCTTTCACTATTTGTACACTTTTTCTTTTGCCTAGTTTGGTAATCGCAGGGACAGTTTTAGTGATTCTAGTTCTTCCCAAGACTTCTTCCCTAGGGTTTGGCACAGCACAACCCGCAACTCCAGACAAATATGCTAAGTTGTCTTTTGGAGAAGCTACGTCTGCAAAAATTCCATCCAAAGATGCGTCGTTTATAAATTTCAAAGCGTCGGTATCGTTTAATGGGATCGACTTCGATTTCAAAAATTCTCTGAATAGATTCAACATGTAACACTCGTAATCTTCTATAAGATTCGAGGTAATCTGTAAGAACTTTTTGATTTTTGTCTCGGGAAGAGATACATCTTTTCGCAAATCTGTGGCGAATTTACTAATTTTCTTAGTAATTTCATCCAACGACGGCGCCGTTTTAAAGAATATGGTATTCGTTATTCTCAACAGATAATCATCATCTACGAGCATATTTTCCGGATGATTATTTTGAATTTGTTCAACAGCGTCATGGTCGTATGAAATATTTGTAGAATTTTCTGTAATTAGTGGATGAACACTCTCTATGTGCCGTTTCAAGCTCTTAAACCTCTAGTACAGTGAACCACATTCTGAACAAAGGAAAGGTTGAGCGGCTGCTTTGCTGGTGTTCAAATTGTGTACCAACCGGAAGTGTTCCTTCAATTCATCCACGTGTCCAGGAATCATCTTCCCACAATTTGGCACATGGCATGAGAAACCTGAAACCTTACACTTTTTTCCAGTATATATATATATATATATATATATATATATATATATATATATATATATATATATATATATATATATATATATATATATATATATATATATATATATATATATATATATATATATATATATATATATATATATATATATATATATATATATATATATATATATATATATATATATATATATATATATATATATATATATATATATATATATATATATATATATATATATATATATATATATATATATATATATATATATATATATATATATATATATATATATATATATATATATATATATATATATATATATATATATATATATATATATATATATATATATATATATATATATATATATATATATATATATATATATATATATATATATATATATATATATATATATATATATATATATATATATATATATATATATATATATATATATATATATATATATATATATATATATATATATAATATAACGTGAATATTACCTCGCAACTTCATTGCAGTTTCAGCATCCACCTCTTCCGAAATCTTCTGCATGCTGGTTGTTCAAATCCACTCTTTCAATTAAAATGTATTTTACACACTACAACTCTAGCTTCAACTATTATAAATATTTGAACAAATTTTTATTTGTGAAAAAGTTATGAGCGATAACTAAACGAGCGTGTACCTACTAATGGAAAATGGCGGATGACGCTTGGAATTTTTAACTTGGCGAGAAACGGCTTTTCCGTTTGGTAACTCCAAAACGGTTTCTTGTGTAATACTCAAAAATAGAGTCAGAGTTACTCAGAGATATTATACATGACAACTCAATTTTTGACGTTTACGAACATCATTCAAAACTGAGTTAAAAGTACTCAGAATCTGAGTAACTTTTTACGAGCGTGTAAAACCTAATTGTCAAACACTGTATGTAGAGATAGGGATGCCAGTTACCTGAATTTTACGTATATACAATAGAAATACGTCAAATTTCATGTTCGTTTGGATACGTCATGGCCTCTTGGCCACATTCTAACTAGAGTGCTCTACTTTGCATGGGCTTCCTCTTGCACTTCCCCTCTCAATACCATCATGCTCGTTTGGCTCAGCGATGCCACATGTTTTTTTTGAAATGTCTGTAGAAGAATAACTAAAATGTCTGTAAAAGTTTGTAGGTGGTTGTGTAAATCCTAGTTACACTAAAATTTGACTTTAAAAATAGATTGAAAGTAGAATTCTATTGTGAATGAATCACTCGTATTCGAAAACAGTTATTCTAGTGCAATTTTACTAAACATTTTTACCCTTTTAAAAGTCTGTAGATCTCTGGCTACGTCTGTAGAAGACATCAAAAGTTTGTAAAATACAGACATGTCTGTAAATCTGGCATCGCTGGTTTGGCTGCACTTTTTGACAGTCCGTTTCAGAGATGCCAGATTTGCAGACAAGTCTGCAAATTCGCAGACTTTTAATTTAAGCTGCAGATTTTTTCGATGACGCAGATATTTGCAGATTTTTCCGTTTGGTTGCAGATATTTGCAGATTTTTTAGTTTGGTTGCAGATATTTGCAGATTTTTGAATATAAAGTCTTTTGGTTACACTAGCTTGCCGCACATTTTTTGTACTTCCCAGACTTTTAAAATTATTATTGCAGACATTTGAAAAAAGTACCTGGCATCTCTGGTCCGTTTGGCTGCAATTTTTGACACTTCGCTAGTCTGTGTATAAAGTGTCTGTAGTTCTCGTCAAGAGTTTCTCGCTGTAGGGAGTTTTTGGCGTTAGTAATAGGATATGTATTTCGGTAATTTTGTAATCGCACTCAAGAACTTAGTTGCTTTTCTAACGGTACCATTATTGTACTTGTCGCTTGCAATTTTAGAATAAATCATCAGGATCCGTTCTGAAACATAACCACATTCAAAATCCTACGTATTGCCGAAAATGCCTTTGTCTCCTAGAAGAAAAACTCACGCGGGAAAACGCAGAGATCGGGAAAGAAATCGATCAGTCGGCAGGTATGCTCAATGTAGTAATTAAGAGTATTTTTGTTTTTAACCTCTACACTGGAGTAGTCGGTGGTATATAAATTTGTTATATTTCTCGACAAACACGGCGTAAAAGTTAACTGTCAAAATTCACATTAAAGGGAAATTGCATACAAACCGGTTCTAGCCGAATACAGCTCACAGCACTAAATGCAAGAGAACTTTGTTCTGTTCAATCTTTGTTTACCACTACCCAGTTAAACTCATTCCGGAACCGGTTCGGATTTCTGAATGGAGTCATGGATTCCAAATCAAATGCAACAACCGATTCTGAAACCGATTGAGTCGGAATCGGTTGTTGCATTTGATTTGGAATCCATAATGCATCCATTCAGAAATCCGAACCGGTTTCGGAATAAGTTTAACTGGGCATCTGTGGTTGCTCTCTAAGAACGGTTGGTTTCAAAATCGTCCAATGAAGGACGTTCGTTGGACCAATTTGGACAATGTCCAAATAACCGTTTAACGAACATCCGCCGTTGGACCCGTTGTTGAACGATTTTGAAGCAATTTTTTGGACGTCTCAGTGGGTGGCAACCCGAATAGAAAGTAATATCGAAATTGATCGTAGAAACGTTGAATTTACAACAGTTTTATTTGTTTACAACGACTTTTGTTGTAACATCAATATACTTATGATGTAGTCCTTCATGCCTCCAAAATCTACAACGGAAAAACAATGTAAATCGATGTTTTTGATTTCAGAATGTATGGGAAAAGATCAATTTTTTCATTGTTACATCCCTTAACGACCCCCCTTTTTCCATGTAAAATCGGGTTTACAATGAAATTGGATGTAGAAACAACAAATGTGATTATATTTCCATTGCAAATTTTCAGAATAACATTGTTTTTCTTTGTAATGAAACAAAAAATGCTGTAATACTGTTGTGCATTTCTATTCGGGAAGTGAACGTTTGTCCAGAATTTTTATTCAAAGGGAATTTTGACGGCTGGCTTCACGCAGAAAAATTTAGCATATTTAAACCAAAAATATGTGTTATTGAATCCAATCATTTATTGTTTATCACTTTAACAAACAAACTTATTAGTTTGAAAATATTTTTTTATTAGAACAACAACAAATTTTTGCTTTCAATAAATACATTTTTAGTATCAATTTTCTTTTGATTTCAATAAAATAATTATTGAAAAACGGAACGATAATTTTTTTTTATTGAAGCAATAAATAAATTTTATTGAATTCAATAAATAATTTTATTGTCTCCCGACCAATAAGTTAATTTATTGAATTTAATGCATAATTTTGTTGAACCTACAAATCTTTTTTCTGCGTGTTGTACGCCGTAACTACAGACACTATACACAGGCTAGCGAAGTGTCGAAAATAGACTTTTCTACGGCTCATGTACGTACACGCCATATGACACAAATACTACATCACTAGCTGGTGGAAAATAATAAACAACGGCGGCAAAAGCATATGGGATTGTTTTCAACCAAGAAACTTCATTCGTGTTCGTGAGACCAGCCGAAAAGAACTCAATTGCAGCCAAACGAGCATGATGGTTTTGAGAGCGGAAGTGCGAGAGGAAGCCCATGCAAAGCTTATAGAGTACTTTTTTTTACAATAGAGAAGACCTTTATGTCCTAGCCCAGTACACGTGCTAACGGTAGGGTCCAATCTACCACACTGGGTGCACTGGGGGCGTGTCGGACTCGAATGGTGACCAGCCATTAATACCGACTAAACTCCATTGGGCTCCGCCATCATTCCTCCCAGGAACTACCTCGGTATTACTTCTGGGGGGATGGCTGTACTATATGTACTCATTCACTCTCACTCACGCGTTCATACATCCTGTATGAGGCTTACTTGGGTGCTCTCTCAATCGCACTTTGATTCACTCTCAATCGCACTTTGATTCACTCTCAAACACTCCCACATGAGGCTGACTTTTGTGCTCACCTTTTACGTTCCATGCGAGGCTGACTTGTGTGCTCACCTTACTCATTCCTTGCTAGGCTTACTTTTGTGCTCGCCCTACCCATACCATGTGAGGCTGACTTGGGTGCTCACCCTATCACCTGATTCACTCTCAATCGTGCCACTCTATTGTACCTTTGTCACTCCCCCTGGCATCCCATGTGGGACATTTTTCTTAGGCCCCACTTCTGACATACCATGCGAGGCTGACTTGTGTGCTCACCTTTTTCACTCCTTGCTAGGCTGACTTTTGTGCTAGCCTCTACCAACCTGTGAGGCTGACTTTTATGCTCACCCTTAACATGCAGTGTGAGACTGACTTGGATGCTCACCCTTTCACTCCTCTGCCACGCCATGAGGCATCGATAGCTTAGTTCCAACATACTACGCTACGACCCTCTCGTCTTGGCATGAGGCAGTCCACTTATACGCCTATACACTCACTCTTCTGTCTTGCTTCGGGGTGGCTGGGTTTACCCCTTACGCGGTTGCCATTCGCTGCGTCAAACCTGCCTCGGCATGAACAGACCATTCACTCCCTTTTTTTGCGCTTGGCCTTTTTTGGTCCAGCTAACCAATCACTAGTTAGCCGTGCCCGCCGTCTGTTGCTCGGTTCGCCAGATTACCTGTAGCCTACTGGCAATCTGGATGGTAGCAGCCGAGACTGCGTTCCACTTCTCCACCGTTTGACACATCCGCTGAATAAGGGTATCCGGGGTTGTGTCCCAGCCACAGACGTCAAGCATTGCTCTTCTTTCGACGTCGAACCGATGACATACGAACAGTATGTGTTCGGCAGTTTCATCTACACCTGGGCAGTCCGGGCAGACTGGGACCTCCGCGTGCCCGAACCTGTGGAGGTACTGACGGAAACAGCCATGGCCTGACAGGAATTGTGTCAGGTGGAAGTGAACTTCCCCATGGGGTCTTCCCACCCAGCTCGATATGCTAGGTATCAGCCGGTGGGTCCACCTACCTTTCGAGGAGTTGTCCCACTCACGCTGCCATCTGGCGACCGAGGTCACCCTGGTGCGCTCGCGGGCTCCCTTATTTCCACGTAGCTCAAAGCACTCCTCATCTTCCCGAATGACCAGCCCGACTGGCATCATGCTCGCTATCACGCAGGATGCATCGTGTGATACCGTGCGGTAGGCAGATATCACTCTGAGGCACATCACGCGGTAGGTGCTCTCCAGTTTCTGTAGGTAACTGGTTACCCTCAGTGCTCTTGACCATGACGGGTCGCCGTATCTGAGGATAGATACGGCAACGCCTGCCAGTAACCTACGTCTACTGGCGCACACCTTTGAGCTGTTGGACATCATTCTCGATAGTGCCGCAACAGCAGTCGACGCTCTCTTGCACGTATAGTCGACATGGCTGCCGAAGGTCAGCTTGTCGTCTATAATGACTCCGAGAGACTTCAGACTTCGCTGTGAAGTGATCGCGACTTCTCCCACATGGATAACTGCATGTTGTGCCGACTTGCGGTTGTTGACGATAACTTCCTCCGTCTTATGATGAGCGAGCTCCAGGCCTCTCGCGCTCATCCATTCCTCCACCGTGCTAATCGCGTGTTCTGCGGTTAGTTCTACCTCAGGGATTGACTCCCCGTAGACCTCCAAGGTTACGTCGTCGGCAAAGCCGACGATCTTGACCCCAGGAGGGAACTTCAGTCTCAGAACCCCGTCATACATGAGGTTCCATAGCACCGGGCCTAGGATCGAGCCCTGCATGACTCCGGCGGTAATCGGAACCCTTTTCTGACCGGCATCGGTCTCGTATAGCAGTACGCGGTTTTGGAAGTAACTTTCCAGGATCCGGTACAGACCCACCGGTAGGCTAAGCCGGTGTAACGAGAGCGCGATGGCATCCCAGCTTGCGCTGTTGAATGCGTTCTTCACGTCAAGTGTCACTAACGCACAGTATCGAATACCTCGCCTTTTTCGTTGGATCGCTATCTCGGCAGTATTTATCACTGAGTTGAGAGCGTCCACTGTGGACTTACCCTTCCGAAAGCCAAACTGGTTGCTTGACAGACCGTCCGTACCTTCCGCGTACGGGGTGAGCCTGTTGAGGATGATCCTCTCAAGCAGTTTGCCAGTCGTGTCTATCAGACAGATTGGTCTGTACGCCGATGGGTCGCCTGGCGGCTTCCCGGGCTTCGGCAACAGCACCAGTTTCTGCCTTTTCCATCTATCGGGGAAACGGCACTCGTCAAGGCATCTCTGCATAGCTAGCCTGAACATGTTCGGGTTCGCTATGATCGCTGCCTTGAGAGCGTTGCTTGGAACTCCATCCGGCCCTGGAGCTTTGTTCATTGCTAGGGATTTAGCCACTGCGAGTAGTTCTTCATTCGTCACTGGAGCCACCATTTCGACCGTGCCCGCACTGTCTCGTAGTGCAGGTGGCCAGGGGCTTGTAGCTCGAGACGGGAAGAGTACTTCGATAATCGTTGCCAACCGGTCCGGAGACCGTTCTGGGGGTGAGGAGCCCCCTTTGGTCTTGGCCATCACAATCCGGTAGGCGTTACCCCACGGATTCGCGTTGGCACTCTCACACAGGTTGTCGAAACACGCTCTCTTGCTGCTCTTAATGGCCTTGTTAAGGGCCAATTTCGCAGCTCGAAACACTTCACGGCGGTTCTCTCTTGCATCCTCGGTGCGAGCTCTTTGCATCCTACGTCTGGCTCTGAGACAGGCTGACCGTAGAGCTGCAATCTCGGCACTCCACCAGTATACCGGGCATCTACCGTTTCTTGGCAGTGTTTTTCTCGGTATAGTGGCGTCGCACGCGCGTGATAGAAAAGCTACCAGCGCATCCCCGCTTAGACTGTCGGTGTTGGCCTCCAGTCCCAGGGCCGCGGTGAAAGCTTCGCTGTCGAAGTGATTGGACTTCCACCCGCGTACCTGACAGGGATCTCCCGCCCTCGGATGCTGCACAGCATAGCTGATCTTAAAGCGGATTGCTAAATGATCGCTATGGGTGTAGCCTTCGTCTACCCTCCATTCCATGCCTGGAGCCAGACTCGGGCTGGCAAAGGTCAAATCAATCCACGCCTCCACTCCGTTTCTACGGAATGTACTAGCGGAGCCATCATTAGCTAGCACAGTATCGAGTTTCGCAAGCGCTTCCATTAGCGCTTGACCCCTGCTATTTGTACAGCGGCTGCCCCACTTCACTGCCCAAGCGTTAAAGTCTCCCGCTATTACTACCGGTTTCCCGCCCACGAGGTCCGACGAGAGCCTGTCGATCATCTGGTAGAACTGTTCTATTGGCCACCTTGGTGGGGCGTAGCAGCTGCAATAGAACACACCATTGATCTTGGCAATCGCCACACCCTCGGCGGAGGGGTGTATTACCTCTTGAACCGGGAACTTTCCCGTTGTACAGATTGCCACCATTCCAGACCCGTCCGACACCCAATTGCCGTTGCCGGCAGGGATGCTGTACGGGTCTGATAAGAGGGCGACATCTGTCCTCGACTCCGAGACCGACTGCCACAGCAGCTGTTGGGCTGCTGCACAATGGTTAAGATTTAGCTGTGTGACTCTCACGGCTTCTTCTTATTTAACTCGCCGAAGGGACACGAAGGTCCGCCCATAGCATGTTTATGGGCTTGCTTCTTAGCGGTGCAGATAAGGCACTTCTATGCCTTAGTGCACCCCCGCTCTTTATGTCCCTCGACATAGCTTGCTCCTATCTATGCCTTTGCATTCGTATGCTTTATGGCCGGATTCGAGGCACCGATAGCACCTATCCACTGAAGGCGGCTGGGGTATACTAATAGGGCATACCGACCAGCCGATCTTCAGCTTCCCTTTCTCGGTTACCTTTTTGGTATCCGCATTCAGTAGCCTGAGGTAGGCTACTTGGGTGCCAGAGGGTCCGTCTCTCAATCGCACAGAGGCCCGCTCGATTGTGACGTCGCAGTGCTCCTTGACGGCTGCGACGACGTCTTCTGCGGTCGTGAACTCGTCCAAGTGCTTGCACTGGAGAGTTGTTTCCGCACCTAGCGACCTGATTTGGGCGCCCTCACCAAGGACCTCTTGGGCCAAGGCCTTGTATACTGCACTTGATTGTGCGCCTCGCTTCAGCACCAGGAGCATCTCTCCCGTGTTGGTGCGTCTTACGCTACGCACATCCTGCCCAAGGGCCGAGAGGCTTTCGGCCGCCTTCATCGATTTAAGGACATCGGCGTATTTGTCCTTGTCGGTTTTTAACCACAAGGCTTCGGTGCCGGCTTTTTCTTGGTGACCAGCGTCCAGGGGTTTGAGCCCCCCTGCCCCGGTCGTGCCGGGTTGCTGGTACCATCGCTCTCCACAGCGAGGTCACTCTCGCCCTCGCTTACCTCACCCAGGCGGCGTTTGACCTTGACGGTTGCACGCCGAGTGGTGTCGGTTTTGGCACCCTCGCCTGGCGACTTCCTAGGGCGCTTCGCATTCGATGCCGTCTTGCGATTGCCCTTTCCTTTTCCCTTCGAGGGGAACTCGGTCGCCGCTCCGATCGACGTGGCTGCTCCGTAGAAGGTAAAGGCCACTGTCTGTGAACCTCTATCGACCTTCTCTCTTTCCTCCCTATTGGAGGCCACTGTCTGGGTTTCTCTGTCGGGCCTCTCCCGACATTCCACCCTCTCAACATAGGCCTGCTGTTCCTGTCTTGCGACACGAACAGCTTTCCGGAGCTCCAGGAGGCTCAACTTCAACTCCTTGGCTATATTCTGCTTTGCGCTAGCGAAGTCGATTATAGAATCGAGTTGCTTCGCTACTTTGCGCATCGCAGATATTGGCCCCTCCGATGCATTGGTAGGGTTATTGCCTACCGCCGCTGGGGGGTCACTGGTGCTTTCGGATGCAGCACTCATCGCTCCACTACTCTCCCCACGGGGGGGAGACCTCGCCAAACCACCTCTAGCGAAGGGGTTTGGCACCTCCGTCTGTTTGTTTTTATTTTTATTTATCTCCATGTAAAGTCCCACGAGTAGCGCGAGAAATATATGTCCGCCACGCCAGAGCTCCGCATTAGCGTGGTAAGGGACGCTTACTGTGGGGGTTGCCCAGGTACCCCACAGGCTCCGTTAACGATCGAGCATCTTTTTCACCCCCTCGATCACTCATTCCTCGGCACGGGTCGCTTCACGCCTTGGAATTGGGGTTATGCCCTACCTTGCTTTACGTGGTGATCTCGGCCCGGATCATCACAACCATCCTCCTTTACCAGGGCTTTAGACCTGTAGCTCTGGTTCTCAATAGTTGCATGTACGTATGTTATTACAGACATGCTACTATTGAGATCCGTCATTCGCTAGCGGAGTTTTATAGAGTACTTGACAATCTGTAACTGCATTAGTGTGTTCAACGGTTTGTTTTCCTCCACCTGTCACAAATGAAGGAAAACAAATCGAAAATAACTTTTCGGTAGGATTATTTTCATGATGGAATATGACCAACCGGAATTGTATGTCCCCCGAATAAATTTTACAGTGACATAGAGCATTTCAACACCATTATAAATACCTTACTAAAGCTAATTAAAATGCTTAAATTGGCTGACAGTTTTATATATGATAGCTGGAGGAAAACAAACCCCCAAGTAGTGTAAGTGAAATTATTTGCATAGAACTCTATGGGAGCTTCCGTGATGCCAGTTTACATTCATGGTTGCTAGTTTTTCTCTCCGCTAGTCTGTTATATAAAGTGTCTGTAGCCATAACTATACACCGAGATAAAATGACTATTGAATTCCATAAGAATCGCTTATGATTTTGCGCCACAAGTATCCCATATGAAAATCATAAGTTTGACTTATGACTCGGAGGAGAAAATGGCCATTGAGTCACTTAGGGTTTTTAAAAGAAATGCCAATGGAATTTTTAAGCCGCTCTTATACCTTTAAGGTTGCACAGAGAATGCGTAAAATTCGCAAACGAAAAAAGCAGTTACGCTGATTGATTTTTATCAAGATCTGACATACGGTGTGGAAAAAAACTGCTTTTTTCGTTTGCGAATTTTACGCATTCTCTGTGCAACCTTAATAGGAATGTGCTTATGAAAATCATCATGTTGGAATATAAATTTCATATATGAGATGTTATGAAATCCATACGTGTATTATATGAGGTTAGTTCAAGAAAATATTAATTCAGCATCACGTTTTTCATTTTATGACATATCTTTATTATTTGATTGAATTAATTTTACATAAATGAAAAGTACTTAACTTTAATTTAATGTTTCGATGCGTGTGTGATGTGCCTCATTATAGTTCCAAAAAGCTGTAAAATAAATGGAAATGAAATCTTGAAAGTTTGAGTCAATTCAATACTTTTTTTGTGAAAGTCATGATAAATATGGAGCAATGAGAAAGAAAACAATATTTACTTACATTTCATTTCCACAAATTTGCAAAGAAACCTCAATTTTTATGCACTTTTGAAAATGCCTGTCTCTACATTTTCACTGATTTCGTATGGTGAAATTATGACATTTGCACAATAATAGGGTTATGAACATCATTACACGCGCCTGTGAATTCCATAGGGCGAACTTATGAAATCCATAAGTGCTCAATGGAATCAAAATTGTGCAGCTTCATAAGTCGTGACTTATGAAATTCTTAAGTAGGTTTGCCTAAGTGTATGTTTGTCGAGATTTCTACCGTTTTTCACTATGCCGGTGCAACTGCCTAGAAATGTATATGTCCTATAATAAAAAACAGCGAACCGAGAAAAAACGCTGATAATTTATTTTGTAATTGTAATTGCAATTTATTAGCTTACGATACCCTGTTGGTTACAATTATATACTTTACAGTGACACAATCTCATATTCGTACACCTCTAGTGTATATATTTAATATTGTTTCACAAACGTTTGCGCTATTTAATATAGGTATTGTTTTGTAAATGTAGTAGTAGAATCATCATCTATCATTTTCTTATCATTTGTTATTTGAAGTGTGCAAGTTTCCGTACACTACATATAAAAAATCATTACTTGGTGTGAAAATGGCACAATTTCATATTCGTACACTTTTGAAAAGTCATTTAATTTGTAATTTAAGACCTGTTATTTCTTTATTTTTTTTATTTTACTTTGAAAAATAGATTTTATGACTACAGAAAAGTGTTCATTGGCATAGTTTCCTCAACACTAGTTTAAGAAATTCCCTCAAATTAACATAATGGTTAAAAAGGAAACTAACTGCCATTATGGGACGGAAACTAATTATTACTCACCAAAATGAAGCTAAATCACTTCATAAAATCTTTGAAATTGTTCAAAGGTTGCGTCCAGCTATTTAACATGTTGTTAAAAACTTTGATGTGGCGAAATGCAGAACAGATATTGCTGTATCGATTTGGTTGGCTATTTTCGGCAAATTTGAGACTAAGAGAAACGAAAGCAATGAAATTGAAAGACGGATAGGTATTCTAGAGCGAAACAGTTATAAACTTAGAACGGAAAACTAGAACTAGGCAGGCTCATATGGGCATGATCGAAAGGAAATGTGAAGAATTCTTTGCCTTCTGCAGAGTAGGAGTTGGGCGTTGCACCCAAGTCTACCGCATGGTCTATGGTAGAACATAACTCATCATCATGTTTTACCGCCGACACCGGCAAAAAATTCTTCACAAATCCTCGCCTAGAACGATAATGCGATCATTCTTCTCCCATTCTGCTAGCATCAAGCCGTGACGTATGCATTCAATCGACACCAAGCTATCGGTGTCGCACCGATCCTATTGTGATTGAACTACCTATTAATTTTTTTTCGTTCCGCACACACGGATGGCTGATAGCAATTAATGACACAGCTCAGCTAGCAGAAATCGAATTTTTATCTACTTTTTGTACCAACTAGTTTATATGTTACTATGTTTTAATTGCCGCAAGGTTCTACTGTATCGATTTTGTTGGCTATTTTCGGCAAATTTGAGACTAAGAGAAACGAAAGCAATGAAATTGAAAGACGGATAGGTATTCTAGAGCGAATCAGTTATAAACTTAGAACGGAAAACTAGAACTAGGCAGGCTCACATGGGCATGATCGAACTTAATGTTACTGCAGGAATAGCGAAATGATGTTTGGCATTGTTGCTATATTTGTAGGAAAAGATTGTCATTACTTTTGACAAATAAAATTATTGTCGTTAAAAGAGTCAAAACGACTAAATCGAACTGAAATAGTGCGGCAAAGTGAAACAAGTATTTATCATGCATATACCGTATACGTGGTTGATTAACTTTAACGAAAAAAAAACAGAAACCACACTATAATCTAAAATTATTCAGAAAATGGCTTCATTAAACTTACTGTGGAAAAACTGTGTCCTTCTTCAATATAGTGGATTCGAGATACAAAATATTTCCGGCATAAAATAAATTAACAAGATTCCATTTTCATTAATAAAAATAGCAACACTGTTCGGAAGATTTCGGCAGGGTGAAAAGGTACGAAAAGAAGAATACCAAAGGAAAAAGAAGAAACCAATTGTCACGTCTTGTCTTAGAGTTATATGTCCGTTAAACTGGCTGTGGAGGTACGCTACCCGTTCAAGCACTATGCTTTCTTTTGTGTTGTGTTCGTTTCCAGTACACTACTCGAACACAATTATTCGTACACAACATCGCTTGTACATTCGATTCGAGCTCCATTTGCAAACACGGTTAACATAGTGTCGTGGTACTAGTTGTCTCTTTCGCTCTATCCATCATCATCAGCGTTGACTCATTTTGCTTTGTGCGCTTGGGTTCAATGTTTGAGGCGAATGTGCAGGTAGGTATATCTAATTTGATAGAAGGGTTACCATATTCACAGTTTTTTCTGTAACGTTACAGATTTTTTTTCCACAATTTTCGATCACAGATTATTTTTCACAGAAGGCAGATTTCTAGCATTTTGATGAAAATTTCACAGATTTTTGGAAATGTGATTTTTCACAGATTGTTCGGAGATTTATCAAAGATTTTCACTTTTTTCTGTTTCAGTTATCACAGATGGTAAAAAGATATTAATGTTTCAAAGATTTTCTTCCATTTAATTCCACTATGTTTTTATAGTTAGATGCACTTGCACTTCACTATTTAACAGATACCGGTATTTCGATTACTACTTGTAATCTTCTTCAGTGTTTGTATCAGTTTGTATAGACTGATACAAACACTGAAGAAGATTACAAGTAGTAATCGAAATACCGGTATCTGTTAAATAGTGAAGTGCAAGTGCATCTAACTATAAAAACATAGTGGAATTAAATGGAAGAAAATCTTTGAAACATTACGTACATTCCACTAAGACCTCCGTTCGCGTATATATTGTGGTAAAAAGATATTTTTGACCGAAACACAGATTTCAAGTGGCATTCCTGTTTGTTAGCGGTTGCATGCGTAACCTGCATGATAGCAATCTGTGCTTTCGTTGCGCAAACTTTCATGGCAACAAATTTACGCGGATCTATGAAAAACACAACAAATGTTTATTATTTACGTTCGATCATTTCATTGATTCATTTCCACTTCACGTGATTCATTTCCACTCAGCCTATCCTATTTTGATTCTGCTAATAGGTACCCCAAGTAGCAATCGCAACTTGTTGAAAGTTTTAAATGTTGCATAACTGCTAAACAACATTTTTTATTGTTGGATATATTTGAAAAGAATTTCCACGGGTTTTTAAACTGATTGTGCAACTATGTCACTATAGAGCTGGCCAATAGTGTTAAGTATGCAAACATCAATAACAGTTGTGAAACTAATCAGAAACTTTGCTAACTTGCACAAACAGTCTAACAAGTTGCAATGCCTCTATGTTTGCCATTCCACCCTAAAACAGAACGGTCCAACTACCCACTGCTCGACAAATGGCACAGCTATTGTTTTCATTATTTTGCTGCAATTAGGAACATGTTGCACAACATACAAACAAAGTGCACTTTTTCCATAACATAGTTGTTGCCAAGAGAGTTACAAATACTATACAGTAACAAAGCGTGCTACTTGGGACATACTACAAAGCCTATTTATGAATGAATACATTGTCACTCGTTACAAACACGCATTTAAAATTGTATAATTGTTGCATAAAAAATTGTTTTCGATTCTTGTATATTTATAGTTTCGATATATGATTAAGACCACTGCATTCGCTACAATTGTAACCGTATTTTAGGAAAGTTACAATAATGGCAAAATATAACTAGAAAGCTTGGTCTATCGATGAAATGTGGTTATATTGTCTAAAACTTGATTTTTCTTCACCGCTCCTGGGTTTCTTACCACACACAATCGAAAAGTTTTTACAATTTTTTTAAAGTTGATCTTGTGCTATAAAGATTTAGTTACAGATATTAGTTCGGTCACGGTTTTCTGCCTTTTTTCTACAGATCTTCTCAAATAAGTTTAATCGAATTCGATCACCTAGTACAAATGAAATGACCTGATAACCAAGAATGTTTTGTTCAATATGTAACATTCTATGTTGATTGGTTGTGCTTAAACTATACGTAAGAAATATATTTGATATATTATTACTCTAATAGCGGTAAGCTTGAGCCTAAGACGTTAGTACCTGTCATTACAGAAATGACTGCATCCTGAAGCCAAATGAAAACAGTGTAAAAGGCCGCTATGTTCCTCTTACATACATCTCAATAATTTGAATCAACTTTTCGAACTTTATGTGCAATATTATGGCCCATGTTGCACAAAAATCATATGAGGGCAAGTAAGCAAGTTTTATCCCGTACGAAAAACAGGTATAATCGAATTTTAAATGCATTTTTTAAATATTCTTTATCGTCCTATATCTAGAAGGTGCTACACGCTCATTTCAAAATGCCACATCGAAGAGTTATATTGTAGGTTAGCAGAAGTCGAATCATATTGAAACAAACTGTCGAACGAATTTTTTAGTTATTTTAACATGAGGAAAAGAATATATAATCACAATTTGTTCCCTTTTCTAATTGTATCTTCTCTCAAAGAACACCATAAGCAAGTGGAAGTTTATTTATATTTTTACTGCTTTCGAAAGAGTTCAAAACTAAGATTGAATAAAAAATTGTAAATGAAGCCATGCCATATAGCCTAAGTAACGCTTTTAAATATGACGGCAAACAAACTGTTACAAATATTATAATTTTGATCGTTATTTAAATGTTATCGGAGCTTGTTTGTATTGTTTCGTAATTTATAATTTTCTAGCATATCTTGAACGATGTGCATTTCCGTTGTAGTACAAATTTTCGTTTAATTCTTTATGATAGAACAGATATGCACATGGTATGAAAGAGCTGTGAAAGCTGAGACTAGACAGATGACTTGGCAAAATTACGCAAAAAGTTGAATACGGAAAAATCGCTTAAATCATGTCGGAACTTAAGGGGGGCTGTGTAAGGTATAATTGGCAAAAAACTGGATACTTTAATTTTTTTCGATGCAAAGATTGTCTTTTCAGTCAGGCGCCACATCGAAAACTGTACACCATAACTCAAAATCTACTGGACCAAACGTTGAGACATTTGCACAGTTGTTTTTCACAGAATTTCACAAGTAGTTAAGGGAGCTTTTATTTTTTGGTCGATTTTCGATTTTTTCGTAGTACTTTGAAACCAAAGTCCGATTATTGCTAAAACAACGATTAACATGTTATTGTAAAGTAATAATATTTAGCAGTTTGCAAAAAGCTCTTGTAGTTGCCTGGGTAATGATGCGAAGAAGAAGAAGAACTGTGCAAAATTCAGAACGATTGGTCCAAGAAATTTTGTCTGCATCCAGTATCAGGTTCAATTTGTAAATTTATAATTGTCATTATCAGACAGATGGCAGACTATAGGAAATAACTAATTATAATTTTTATTAGTTAAAATTACTGGACTTTTGGTATTTCAGGCTTGATTGGGTAGTCGTGCTGATAATTTGAATTACTTCATTTTCAGCAAAGTAGGTCTGCCAAATTCTATATGCATGGTTAGTAGACTAGTTGGGTAGAATAGTATAATAAGCCCCACCAGGCTAAAATTTCAGATTTCCATTCCTTGGACGACATAATTATCTGAAGCAAATAAATAATTTTTATGGCATTTTTCATGTGTTGCAGAACAGCAACTGATACAAACTTTTCAAAAGATGTAAGCTTCCACTCTTTTTCTATAAGCATTTGATTTAATTTGGAATAGTCAGATTTGGCTGAACTGACTACTAAGTGTAATTTTAGAGAAGCTCTTCAAGCCCTTGGAGTGGCTAGCGCCTAACAATACAACTCTATAACGTTCTCGATAGTATGCACCATTATTAGCGAAATAACATTTTAGTCAATTATGGATCTTAAATAATAAATTGTTTAAGCGGTTACTCCACCGTAAAATTTTAAAACAATCGATTTTCTATTTATTAGTCTAAAATGTGCTTTAGGATGTAAAAAATGATATCCCAAAACATGGAGAACGAAAACAATTCAAAAATATACAAATCTCGACAAACATATGATTACGGCGTATAAGCCAACTGTCAAAATTCACATTGAAAGGAAATTCTGGAGAAACCGTTACTCACCAAGCACAAACGTTGGTAGTAAACGTAAGAGAAAAGTTTTCTCTTTCATTAACTGATGTGAACTGTATTCAGCCAGTAACGGTTTGTCCGAATTTCCTTTCAAAGAGAATTTTGACAGTTGGCTTTCACGCCGTAATCATACGTTTGTCGAGAAATTTTCAATTTTGCCGCAACGTTTCTTATGTATAACCCATGTGTACTGCAAACCTTACCCGCGTTTTTCTCAAAACCACTGGCCGGAAATGTAACTCGAACAAATGATTTTTGGTCGCTTTGAAATTTTCACAGTATATTCAAAATTGATTTCCCCATTTCTCCAGCACGTATGCAGGATTAAATTTTTTATTGCTTACCTTTTTATTGATTAACGATTTTCTGTAGATTTTTATTTTCTACGTTTTATCACTCAAAACTGCACCATTTCGCTTAAAATCAAAATATCGAAAAAATCCTACGTACATCGCTATTGACATAAGGAATCAGAAAAACTTTTGTTTTTGGCGCTAGGTAAAAAATCACGGGAGATAGGTTTCCGACCATGAACCCCTTCCAAAAAACACGCATGAGTTGAAAATGCTGCAGAGCCACCATCTTGTGATGAAATTGCTCGAAAAAATTATTTTATTTGATTTGATACTTATGTTATAAATCCCATTCGACAAGATGTCGATTCACCATTTTATTGAGCAATAAAAAAATTCTCGAAAAAAATCAGACTATTAAATGGCATTAACAGTGAATTTTAAATTAACTTTATTGTACAGTTTTTTAACATAGCCGTGTATTGCTGATCAGAACGCAGCAATGCAAATGGCAGCATCATGTTACCAGAAGAAGACAAAAATATGCAAAAATTTGTCATGCTTCTCCTGTACACATTTCGTTATTTTCAATCCTCTCTTCGGCTGCCTTAAATATGGCTCCCTTTGCTCGCAATAAAGATGGCAATAAATAAGCCAGTTTATCAGGTAGGAAAGACAAGCACTGTCGAACTACACTAATAAAATAAAATACCAATTAATGCGTCGAAAACTAGGCATTTTCAATAAAAGTGGAATAACCCATTAAGCGGGTAAAGAGTTCGTATCCATAAATGAATACAGCTCTTGTACGTCAACCTGGGTATGCTTTACCTTTTATTTTTCGCAGAACTGTTACAACAAAACGCGTGAAAAATATCCATTCATGAAAATCGCGCCAGAATGAAAAATACTGTCAATAGAATTATTTCTGAATTAAAAAAACATAAAATAACATTCATTTCACATTATTGTCTCCTTAACTACTTAACAAAATAAAACTGCCAACTGGATATACTTTGGTGGCTGGATCTTTTGGCTGCTCTAAAAATTCCAAACTTGCGCATATTTGCAACATCATCAGTAGTTTAAACAGCCGTTTTTACGAGCATTGCTGAAATGTTCCGTTTCCGCCACGTACTCAGATGCAGGCCGGCAATTTGCAGGTTCCGCTACGAACCTTAGTTTGCAGGTAAACTCGCTTAAAATAATTCTTAATGACTTTTCACTCATTATTAAGATCAGTGTATCCATTGACATTATCTCATCGAGTAGTTGTGAAATGAATAAAAAGCACCCATTGTTAGAAGCAAAAAAATACCCATTTTTTGACAGCTCGAATAACTTCCGAAAATGGGCAATTTGAATACTTAAAATGGGTAAATTTTTTTTACCGTGTTTATCTACCCGCATTTTTTTATTTCCTCGTTCTAATTCCTTCTCTCTACACGCTTGATTCCAATTGCACATCAAAGGGTTACAGTAGAGCACGTTTGGATAAATTGACAATTGGATATAGATCGTAAAATGCAATATTTTATAAATTTTCCTACACTCGTGGTTAGCAAATTGAATCAGAATGTTAACAGCTTAGAAATTAGCTCCACAAATACTCTAAGCTAAGAGTAAATAATTGATTTTAAATATGTGCAATGTTCCAATAAGAATAAAATCACATAAAACATCTGAACACAAAATATTTTGAAATTTATTGTGAACACAACGGTGATCAATATATTTATTTCGATTTTTGGCATATGCATCAATAGTTCTGAACAAGCGGTACATTATTCCAAAACATTACTTGAACCGCGAATCAGAAAAGAATACGACATAAATATGGAATACGTCATATTAAAATATTAATTAACTCTATAGAAATAATTAAATAGGTGTAAGATTCTGTCAGTTGTTGTAATGATCATAAGTTAGTTTGAAGCAAAATTGCGTATAAATGGCACAAATAGTTACAGGGGTGTTGGTAAAAATATATTGCTAGGATCTTTTAAACTCTCATTTATGTTTTAATGCACCTATTATTTTATTCATAAAATCATAGAAATTTTGTTAGCAAATAAAATCGTTCCAATTTGCATTGATGCATTATAGAAATATATTTATATTCTGTCTGCCACAGTGCAAAAAAAAAATATAACGCTCGTGAATATAAATGATCATTCTGTCAAAGTTTAATTTTTTGTTTGATCTTTGTTTACTTTTTATTTAAACCTCGCTGAAAAACGTGTATAATTTTAATTCGCAGGCCTTCATTGATAATTGATCTTTATTTCAAACTTGTGAAAATTCACTTGAAACGAAAATAAATGTTCTCCCCACGTCGATAGGTATCATGTTCAATTAGAATGACACTCACAGTTCATTTTAAATTCAAATTGAAATATTTTAACTAATTTTTTAATCAAAGTTCGAAATCTCGACAAACATATAATTCCGGCTTAAAAGCCAACTGTCAAAATTCTCTTTGAAAGGAAATTCCGGACAAACCGTTACTCGCCAATCACAGATGTTGGCAGTAAACAAAAGAGAAAAATGTTCTCTTCCATTAACTGCTATGAACTGCGTTTATCCAGCGACGGTTTGTCCGGAATTTCCTTTCAAAGAGAATTTTGACAGTTGGGTTTTAACCAGTAATCATATTTTTGTCGAGAAATAACTATCATGGCACCAATTACAACCGATGGTTCAGCCACCTCTAACTCGACGAGCGCCTATTCAAACCGAATAAAAACATGCACATGTATATCAATTTATTTTCTTTTGTGCATATTATGTCACTACAAAGTACTGTACATCATCGTCCAACTTTCAACTATCCAACACGTTAAAGTTCTATGTTCAGAAACATATCGGCAACAAGTTGACAAAATTGTTCTCAAACCCTATGGAACGAGATATTTGACGAAAAAAAGCTATTTTACTGCAAGAAAATATCGGAATGAATTTACTCATTTTCTTTAACTTGAATTTGTTGTTTTTTTTTTAACATTGACGTGTAACGCAGATCAGAACGCAGCCATATAAATGACAGCATCGTTTGATTAAAGCTTACCAAATATTTTAGGCCGGTTTAAAAGTTAGTCCGGTTTAAAAACAGTTAGTACGGCTTTGTGCTTACGTGTGTAGAGTGTAACACAGAACTAGTACAATATAGAAATAAGAATAATTTAAATCAAATGTTTTGTGAAATTCTTAAAAGAAGCTGTTGTTAGTTCCAGCTTTAATCCTAAATTCGTTACCGTGTTTGAAAGTGGCACTGTTTCTCCGCAGAACGAAATATTGATTTGTAGAACCGTTCCTGCCTTACTAAATACCATAACCTGTGTTTTTTCGGGTTAGGAGAGGAGCGGTTCATTCTGGCCCACGTAGCCTCGAGATCATCGTTGATATACTGGACAAGGACGTCAATGTCGGCTATTGGACCAGATACGTACACTTGTAGGTCGGACGCCTAAAGGTGGTTCGAGGGGCAAACACTAAATCTTCAATACGATGCAGTGCCAAAAGTCTTACATAATTAGTTACTTTAAGTACCATAAAGTACATTAAGTACCGCAAAGATTCCAAAAAGTACGTGTCAAATTCATTGTACTTGAATTACTGAAACGATTTTAAGTACAGCACCTTCGTACTTTAAATACGCAAGATATTTTAATTACCATCAACATGTACTTTAAATACTTTAAGTACGTACACATCGATATTAATTACATTAAGTACCTTATTAAGTACAACAGAAGAATTTTTAAATACTTTCATTATATACTTTAATTATATTCAAAATACACTGGTATTTTCAATACAACGCACTCAACCAGCTAGTGTTTGCCCCTCGTGGTAGTTGCATCTGAAGGACAACGGCAAGCTGTTGATGCATAAGCTGAAGAGCAGTACACTTAAGAGCCTTGTGGTGTCCCATCTAGGACATGACTGTCGCTTGATATTCTATCAAGCTATTCCTCTAGCGCACTGACTTTCTGTTCCTAAGCGCACTGACTGTTTTCTGTGTGCGGGAAAGGATGATATTCGTTGTCTAACGACAAAACGACTTGTTAATGGAGCTGTCAGAATATTGCCTATCTTTTCTTAAATCCACATTGCGACTTTTCAGCCATGCGCCACCGGGCCGTGCATTGAGTTACGTTCCCATCTCGTTTGCATCAGTGCGAGTGAGAAAACGTTTTGACGTTTGTTTTTGTTTCGATCGCACTCGTGTGTATCCCATATAGCAAGAACTCGACGAAATGCTAGATTATCTCGAGATAGACAATACAAGCAAAATACAATTTCCGTTATAAAAATCGTGAATTTCTTTTTAAATGTATCATTTAAAGAAAAGTTTTTTGTACCGAAAGAAAATTAATAATCGCTATTTAAAAATTATTAATAAAAATGATTCGTTTAAAAAAAATAAGACTGGAATTTAAAGAAAACCAACTTTCTTCCCCGTGCCTCCGGTTTTCATTACGATATATTACATATTCACGGCGTATCCATTGATTTTGTTCGCGAGTTGTATAGTGCTTGTCAAAATCAAAATCATTTTCTTGGTTCATGATATGAAAGACAGGCGGCGCATGGCTAGTTAAAGTTTCGCGTTAGACCGCCTATTAACCCATAAACCCAGCTATGTTAAAAAAATTTGTAATTTATAGAATATTATGTCGAATTAAGTATGGGAAAAATAAAAAATCCACTTTGGAACGTTTCGTTGCAAAAAAACTAACGTATGAAATTTCATACGCTGGGCTGATAGGGTATCAAAAAATCATTACATTGAAAATTCGGCTAAAATCTTTATATTCAGCATAAAAACGAATAATATCTTCAACCTTGCGAGATCATTCATTTAGCAGCTTTTTGGAATGATTTTAACACTTCTCTCCTCTCTCGTGCCGTTTCGTCTCATGATTGGTTCGTTGCATCAAACTATCTTTCCCTCAAACTTTGTAATTATTTTAAGAAAAAGAACATTTTATGACGAGAATTTACATAAAAAATATTCTGGGTGGAACCAGGTATGATTTGCTACGTATTAAGCATTTGTTAGCCTTGAATGCACTGATTCAACGTTAAAATCAGCGACAAAGTTGTGAATCCCCTCCTGGTCCTAAAGAGGAAATAATTTTGCTTTAGGAAAAACGATATCGGTTCAGCCTAGCGTATGAAATTTCATACCTTGAACTACCCGCAGAATTTTCGCAATTGTTTCACCAATTTCTTCCATTTTATCGCACTGAGCCACATCTTTCACACCTCTCATGGTTATTCGTTTACAGTCCGAAATATGGTTGTGGTACCGGTAATACCGGTACCGAAAATCCCGGGAATACCGACCAATTTTTGGTACCGTAATACCGGTACTGAACAAAAGCCAGTACCGGTATTTTCGGTACCATACAATTTTTTTATGAAAAATATGTGGACTCTCTAGGGGGACCTGTTTCAAAATATCGGTCTGCAAGATGACTTTTAATTATATTAATTACCTTCTATAAGTTAAACATTACTAGCTCCCGTTGTACTGAACAGTATGTTTAAATTCCTGCTTTATTTTGTCGAAATTAAATTTAATCGATCTTGCACTAAATTTCAATATATTCACATCTAGCGTAAGAGACGTAAAAAATTGCCTTGAATTTTTTTTATTAGCAACATTCTGATAGGTTTTATTATTCTGTGGGTGGCGCGTAATAAGACTATGGTCTAAGTCATGTCTTTGGTTTGCTCTTTAACCTTCATTTATAAAAGAACGAACAGCGATTTAGTAGCTAACAATTTTAGAATTTGTAAACTACTCCAAATGGAGCGATTTGTAATTATTGGTGATCGGAAAATTCAGCAAAACTCCATAGTTTACAGGAAAGCAAGGAGCCTTGGTATGCAGGTCGAAACCAATTTACAGAAATTCAAGAGAGGAACTGCGAATAAGCTGCTCGGATTTACTGCCATTCTCGCTTTGATTTACTGTTGTTAATAGTGTTTCTTACAATTACCATCTGTTGAAGTCGACAAAAGTCGCACCGCTTAGCAGTTATTGATTTCAAAGTGGCCTAGATTTCGAAATAAAAGAAGGTGCCGCATACGAAAAATATTTTCTGTTGAAATGAGTCATGCCATTCCGAATCAATTGAAAACAATAAATATACTTTTTTGATCAGCACAAATCAATCATCTGAGAATAAGGTCATCAATTTGAGCATTCAATTTCACTTCGCAGCTTATTTCGAATTTTTAAAAAAAATATTCGAGTACCGGTACTTTACCGGTACTGAGGGCTTCAGTACCGTAGTACCGGTTCTCGCCAAAAAGGGTCGGTACTGCGAACCCTAGTCCGAAACAAGAATTATGTCGTTTTCGATTGAGAACCTAGACACTAACCCAGGTTGGTTGCTTCAAACAAACGTTTTTAATGGAACTGAGTTGGGTTCTCGCAATACAGCGGTAGTGCGAGCGAACCCGAAATATATTTCAGGTTGGAACCCAACTCGGTTTTCAGTTCAGTGGAGCATAATCTAGGTTCGAAACTGGCTTCAAACAAACGGTTTGACAGCATATAGTTCCGAAACTGAGTTAGTTTCTGCCTCAAGCGAAAACGACATTAGTGATTTAGACGAGAAAATTAATAATATGTATAGTTCATATATTCATATCCAACTTTGACATTCAAAAACACAATGGAATTTTATAATAAAAAATCTGTTTAAATCCACCTAGTGGTGCAATTATGCCTTTCTCATATATCTAAAGTATGATTTAATGCCTCATTACGTTCAATATAACATTGTGGAAATGTCTATTACATTCTTCACACTTGATAAGCATATATAAGTGCACGACTGTCACGAACCTGAGAAGCAACATGACACTGACGCTGACATACTTAAAGCAAAAATATAATATTTATATAGCTTAATTAGAGTGAGTTCAATGTTGTCTTCATGTTAATTTCATGGTGGAGAAGGGAAGGGATATAATTAGTGGGAGGAGGAGGATGCGTCGAGAATCATCTAACTTATTTTAGTATACGGGGTGGGTGAAGGGAATGCAGGAGGGAGGTTGGTCTGAGAGGGGGGAGAATAGGAAGGGGGGTTGAGAGGTAGAAGGTGGAGGAGTAGATGGAGGGTTCAACACCGAACTTCATATTGTACCATCCATTTGGGACTAGGTTAGTGAAAATTGGTTCAGTCATCACCGAAGTGGCTTTAGATCTGAAATATGCCCGGACCCCACTTCCGGAATTATCGATAGTGGACAATATATTCCAATTATTTTTGATTCGCCATCACTGATCTAGGCCTGCGAATCGAAGTAATTTGATGTTCATTTCAATAGATTTTAAACCTATGAGGTATTAGGATTGTACCGGTTCATATGAGAAATTACTATGTGACCGCAATAACCAACCTGTAACTCCGGAACCAAAAGTCAGAACTGAATGATATTCAATAGCAATCATTGGGAGTATTATATCTTTCATTTGAAATCAAGTTTGTAAAAATCGGTTAAGAGTTTGCTGGAAAATAAGTGTGACATTAGCTCGGGAACTTCACGAGCTCCCCGGGGGCATCGAGATCAGGGTTACCAAAAATACAGAATAATCTGTATTTATACAGATTTTTCAGCCATTTTCAGACCAAGAATCTGTGTGTACAGATATACAGATTTTTCCGTGTATGTACAGATATACAGATTTTTGAGAAATGATGTTACAAAAACTATTTTTAGAAAGAATTTTAGAAATAAGTTTCAGTAATACTTCCTCTCTGCCCGAATAGAAATGTACAGTACCAAAACCATGATTTTCACTGTGACAGTACAATAATTTTACAATAATTTACAGTAAATTCTAGTGTTTGGCTATAATACAAAAACAATAAACTTTAACGTTTCTACAGTAAATTTCAATGTAAATTCGACTTTTACAGTAAAAAAGGGGGGTGGTTATGTATCTTAACATTAAAGAAATCGATTTTTTCCATATATTTTTTTCTCGAAAACAGTAAAATTTAATGTGAATGTATTGTATCAATTTTGTGCTGAACAGTAAAATTGATTGTTACATTACATTTTATTGTAAATCTACTGCGAGAACACCGCGTCCAACAATATTGAAACAGTAATAACTATAATATTTATTGTTTTATGATTGTTTGTAGGGTAAATGCTATTGTAAAATTCTATCCGGGTGTCTCTCTCAGCTTAGCCCTCTTTATTAAAATATATTTTCACTTTTGAGATTGGTCGCTCACTCTGAAAGGTAAAGGTTTGCAATACACTCAGGTTAGGACCCAGAAACGCCTGGCTGAAGTCTACTTCCAGAAATGTTAATTGTAATGTTCTGTGACTTTGTTAATTTTTAATTTTTTCCGAAAATTCGACAGCTACATTGGTCGACTAAATGTTTATAATATATATCAACAAAAGTCATTAAATGAAGAAGAAGATTATTTTTCCATTGTGCACATCGATAAAGTTCAAGTTTCTGGATGTAAAATATCAGAACGACTTGTAGACGGCGCCGGTGGTTGAGTGGTAAGCGTTACCGCCACTCATTCCAGTTGCCTGGGTTCAATTCCAGCCGAGGTCGTTGAGATTTTTCTGAGGTGAAAAAATCTGTGGTCACGTCTTCCTTCGGAAGGGAAGTAAAGCCGTTGGTCCCCGGTCTATGAGTTTGGTGGATCGATATCTAGTCCAGATAGTAAAGTCACCTCTCTGGCGTCGTTAAGGAAGAAGTAGATCCAACTTCTATACACTTACTAACAAAAACATCCTCCTCCTATGATACTTGTGGAGTGCGCAGTAGTATATACGGCCTCTAACAAAAGTATCGGACTAACCATTCCTTCCCTTTCCTTCCGCGATCTACGGTCGGGCCTGACCGGCGTCGGTATTGAACAATAAACACTTTAGGATTACCAGGAGTTGCACATTGAAAGATGTTTCGCTACTCCCAAGCATAATTATCTACTTATTCTCTGTTCAACTTCAGCTAGTCAAGATCGATAACGGAGTAGCAGCCAGGGGTGGTCGCACAAGCTCAAGTTCAATATCAGAACGACTTGTAGTGTTTTTTTTATGAAAATGTAAATAGGTCCTTGCTTGACTGATTTAAATCACAAGAATTAATCGATAGATAATCTAGCAAACGGTTAAACGACTCAACTGATTCGATACAGATATCGACACAGAATTTTCGAAGAGTAAATACAGATGAAAAGATTTTTTAGGACAAAAATACAGATTTAATTTTGGCAACCCTGATCGAGATCCGTCATATTTTGATTGGTCATCAGTGATCTAGACCCGCAAATTCAAGTACTGTTGAACGTATTTGAATATGTATTACCTCATTCGGACATTATAGGGTTACTAGTTTATATGGGAATTTGCTGTGTGACCGAACTCTTCAGCCCGTAACTCTGGAACCGAAATTCCGATCAACTAGAAATTCAATAGCGTCTTATGGGAGTGTTGTACCGTTAATTTGAAGCTAAGTTTGTGCAAATCGGTTCAGCCATCTCTGAGAAAATTGAGTGACAATATTTGACACACATACATACACACAGACATTTTGCGATCTCGACAAACTGAATCGAATGGGATATGACACTCGGCCCTCCGGGCCTCGGTTGGAAAATCGATTTTTGGAGTGAATTTTATTGAGCATACACATTATAAACTATAGGGTATTAATTAACGTTCACAGAAGACCAGAAGTTTGAAAACGCCTTTGTTGTATAACAAGTATGATCCCGAAATGAGTTGTTTTTGCGTATGAAATTTCATACGCTAGGACATAATGGGTTAAGTTGCAGGCTGCTTGAGAAAAGTGGAACTTATCGCAAAGTTTTGTTTCTAAATTGCGATGATGCGATGGAAAAAATAACGGGATACAATTATAGCATCTTATAGTGCGAGATAATACCTCACTAACCCCTTAAGAGTTTATGCCAGCAATTTGGAACTTGGAAAAAAATGAATAACTCTTCCATTTTTTAACCGATTTGGATGATAAATAGATTTTTGGATGCGTAATTGAATGCTTTCTCTCAAATTTTATTAACACAAAAACGCTTGTTTTAAAGAATGCTGAGTAATTTTCATAATTTTCGCAAAATTATGGTTGTTTTTATATTGCTGACCCAAAACCGCAAAGTATCTTTGACAAAAGAACATAACGTAGCATATGCTCTTCCCAAAACACTCAAAAATTTAAAATTGTTTGAAAAATGGCCGCGTAGATTTTTGACATTAAAAATGTCTTACTCCATTATCTGGGGCTAGGTGTCATTCTAAAATCTAAACTATCTCCCATGTAACGAAACTATGTAAGGTTTGCACGATTATAGCTCCGATATTACTAGATGGATTTTAATCATTCATGCACCAACCTATTCAAAAACACCCAACTTAAATATTGGTAATAATTTAATATCTCCCCAATTAAAGTAGACTTTTAAAAATTGGTAAAATTAAAAAGTTCACGAAAAACGGGAAAATTACCATTCGTGAGGCAGATTTCTCAGACACAGCCGTCAAAAGAGGGCAGCTTAGTGACTCAATGAAAGACGAAAAGTCATAAATAGAAGCAACGCATGTCCGTTTAAATCAGTTGTTGCTCTTATCCCATACGAGCAACATCTTCTCCGGGCGATGCAATAAGCGCTATCGATTTTCAGCAACGTTGGCATTCGCACACACTCGCACCTAAGTGACTAAACCATATACGGTTAGTTTATAAATAGAGGTGACGCGTACCCGTTTGAATCAGTTTTTGTTCTTATGTCGAACGGGTAAGATCATGGCTGCAGCGTCTGGGCACTACACTAAGCGGTAGACGCTATGCATTTTCGGCAGCGGTGGCCGTGTGCGGATTTTTCGGTTACCAGCACGGTGTCACAGAATGATTTGCAAAGTGGGTGGGTGGGGTGGTTTGGATTTAATTCAATACGGTGTGTGCTGCTTAAGAGTGTTGCGTTTGAAAAAAATATATTTATTTTTATGTGTGCGTTGTAACTTGTTAATCCATGTTTACGGCGCTTTGTATCTGCGTAGGGTAAAGAGCCTATTGGTTTTCATGTTTCATATTTCGGTTATATGTTTTTTATGAGTAAGGCATCTGACAACGTGCTTCTGTAGTTATTGCACTGTTCAGCAGCGTAGTATTTTATATAGGAGAGTACACTCAGGTTTTTTTACGCGGATTTTGAAATTCACGCGGTTTTCATTAACGCGTTTTTTTAAATTTACGCGGTTTTCATTTGCACGGCCTGTATCCCCTGCGTGAAAAATCTGAGTGTAATTGCATCGGAAACAATCACATTCCCAGCAGAACTTTTTGTTTTCTAATTTCAAACACTTTTGTTTCGTACTGCACACAACGGAAAATTTTAAAACAAAGCTTACCGTCCCAGCAGCAGTTTAAGCGGGTGTTCTTTTTCGATTCAAATTCAAGCCATGTCTTAAGCGTTACTGGACTTAAAATTGTTTTCCCAGTTTATCCAGTCAGAATATCTGTCCTACCCTATGTATTTAAAATACAGTTCTGATTGCGTTTTAAAGTATACAACAAATAGAACGGTTGGGTATACTGTCTATGATCGCATATCAGTCCCATAAAGATAGGAAATCCCATAGAAAACGGGACAACTATGCGATCATGGGTAGTATACTAATTTAAATTTTAAAATAAATCTGTTTTAAATTATGAAACAAACCGCTGCACTGAAGATATAATTATGTCAGCCCTATTACCACATAAAACACCTATATAACATAAAACGCTGCAGAATTGGTTTAATAATACAATGTTTACACTACAGAGTTATAACACGTTTTAACAATTAGCAACAAGAAAAATGTCACCAAGATAGCCTAAAAACCTGTTTTAACTGGTAGTGCGAACGTTGTATAACAATGTAATTTATCAAATAATTTCATTTGTTCAACCACTAATCGATCAAGAAATACTTAACCGGCCAATGTCTGTGTGTGTATGTATGTGTGTATGTGTGTGTGTCATTTAAACTCACAATTTTCTCAGAGATGGCCGAACCGATTTTCACAAACTTAATTTCAAATGAAAGGTATAACGCTCCGATAAGCTGCTATTGAATTTTTAGTTGATCCGACTTCCGATTCCGGAGTTACGGATTGAAGAGTGCGGTCACACAGCAAATTCCCATATAAACTAGTATCACTGTTATGAAAAAAATAGTGTAATACATACGTATTAAAATGGGTCCAACATTACTTGAAGATCAGTAATGATCATTCAAAGCAGCTTCGACCACATTGGCCACCTATGACGGATCTTGAGACCCCCGGGGAACTCACCAAGTTCCTAAACTAGTATCACACCTATTTTTTTTTTTTTTTATTTTTTTTTTAATTGCCCACCACACTCCCCCACACCAAAGAACTCATACAAGAGCCCCCTGGTAGTGGACGCAACTTGTCTCAGCCCATGAACAATGGCAACAAAAACAAACAAAACAAATAAAACAAACTGAGCTGAGACAGACTTTTATTGATGTGCAATTAGTTTAAGATAATTAACTAAGGTGGAATCCCAGTGGAAATAGATTTCCTGTTAAGGGATCCACATTATAAATTAAATTAAAGTTAAATACTGCTGACGGATGTTTACATTAAATTACAAAACAATATCATTAATTAAATATTTCGTTAAGCCTATGTTTTATTTCTCAGCGAATTCTTGATCGATTTTTACAAACTTGATTTCAAATTTAAAATACAGTAATCCCATTAACCGCTATTAAATTTCATTCGGCTCTGACTTTTGGTTCCGAAGTTTCAGGTTGGTTGATAAGGTTACACTGGAATTTCCTATATAAACCGTTACAATCGTAATACCTCAGAGGCCAAAAACTATTGAAATCGTCACCAAATTACACCCATTCGCAGGTCTAGATCACTGAATGGAAATCAAACATTCTTTGAATGTATTGTCCACTATCGACAATTCCGGAATTCCCGGTATCCGGGCGTATTCCACAATTTAAGTCACATCTATTCTTAGGTGAACCGATTTTCTCAAACTATGTCTCAAATGGGTGGTATAGTATGCAGCTGGGTTCGCCCCTCTTCCCCTTACAATTGCACCTCACCCCTTCATCACCACCCTCGGACCACCCTCACACTTGCATTCTCTTCATTGACCCCGCATGCCGGAAGTGTATGTGTGTCATTTAAACTTACACACTTTTCTCAGAAATGGCTGAACCAATTTACACAAACTTAATTTGAAATGAAAGGTATAGCGCTCCCATAAGCTGCTATTGAATTTTTAGTTCATCCGACTTTCAGTTCCAGAGTTACGTATTGAGAGTGCGGTTACACAGCAAGTTCTCATGTAAACTTGTAACACCATGATGTCTAAATTATTAAAATGAGTACAACATTGTTTGGATTTGCAGGTCTAGATCACTTATGACCAATCAAAGTTGATTTGACCACATTGGCCACCTATGACGGTTCTTAATGCCTCCGGGGAACTCGCCTAGTCTCTAAATTATTAGCACACCTAGATCCCTGGTGGCTAATCAAGAATTTTTTAAATATATTGTCCACTATCGACGGTTCCGCGTATATACCAGAATCAGTTCTTCGGTGATGACTGAACAAATTTTCGCTACCTTAGTCACAAATGCAAGATATAATATGGGGTTGGATGTTTCTCCTACCCTTGATCCCTTCCCCCATACCCTTCCACTCCCCCGGCCCTCTCGAGAAAACGATTCGAGCCAATATATTCCGATTCCCATGGGATTTATTTTTTATCAGTTATCCTGATCTGGAGTTACGAATAGAAGAGTGCGGTCACACACAGTAAGTTTTCAAATAAACTTGCTGCAACATTATATAATTATCTATATACACAGATTACGAAGATTTGTAAGTCTAGACTACTAATGGCCAATCAAAATCTTTTTTGCCTTATTGGTGACCCGCAACGGTTTCTGTGTAAATGCCGCATCGATTTCCATCACCTTGGCTGGTTTTTCTTTTGCAAAATTTTAGAACTCGAATAATGATTTCTTTTCTTGTATATAGTTGTCAAGTCATGCATAATAAAATTGTAATGTATACATTTGAAAGCATTTAATAAATATAAGCAACTAAAAATTCTCGTTCATGATTGAGAAAGGCACAATTGCACCGCTAGGTTGATTAAAGCAGGTTTTTTAATTGACAAATCAGTACGCTAATAAAAATCTGCTTTGAATTAGAATCAAATCCCAAAATAAGAGTAAAAGTATGAACACAAACGGTTGCATTACATTGCCAGGTTAATTTTATGTACTCTATATCCTCTTGTCTATCGATTTGATTAGTATATCACACTTTTCCAAGAGAATTTCAGTTACAATGTTTTTTGTCGTATATTTTATGTTTCAGTTCCATCGCGTACTACGATTACTTGTAATCATTCTCTTAAACCTTTTTGCCTTTCTCATATAGAGAAAGGCTATGCAATCACTCCAAAAATCGATTTTCCAACCGAGGCCCGGAGGGCCAAGTGTCATATCCCATTCGATTCAGTTCGCCGAGATCGCAAAATGTTTGTGTGTGTATGTATGTGTGTGTCAAATAATGTCACTCAATTTTCTCAGAGATGGCTGAACCGATTTGCACAAACTTAGTTTCAAATGAACAGTATAACGCTCCCATAAGACGCTATTGAATTAGTTGATCGGACTTTCGGTTCCGGAGTTACGGGCTGAAGAGTGTGGTCACACAGCATACAAACTGATAACCCTATGATGTCCGAATGATGTAATACATATTCAAATACGTTCAACAGTACTTGATTTTGCGGGTCTAGATCACTGATGGCCAATCAAAATAGTTTTGACCACATTGGTCACCTATGACGGATCTCGACCCAATGACTGCTACTGACTGCTATTGAATTTCATACAGGTCTGGCTTTTGGTTCCGGAGTTACAGGTTGGTTATTGCGGTCACATAGTAATTTCTCATATGAACCGGTACAATCGTAATACCTCAAAGGTTTAGAAATGAACATCAAATTACTTCGATTCGCACTGATCTAGATCAGTGATGGCGAATCAACGATAATTAGAATATATTGTCCACTATCGATAATTCCGGAAGTTTCAGGTTCCGGGCATATTTCAGATCTAAAGCCACTTCGGTGATGACTGAACCAATTTTCATTAACCTCGTCCCAAATGGATGGTATAATATGAAGTTCGGTGTTGAACCCTCCATCTACTCCTCCACCTCCTACCTCTCAACCCCCCTTCCCCTTCTCTCACCACCCCTCCCCCCCATCCTCAGACCAATCTCCCTCCTGCATTCCCTTCATCCACCCCGTATACTAAAATAAGTTAGATGATTCTCGACGTATCCTCCCCCTCCCACTAATTATATTTCTTCCCTTCTCCACCATGAAGTTAACCTGAAGACAACATTGAACTCACGCTGATTAAGCTATATAAATATTATATTTTTGTCTCAAGTATGCCAGTGTCAGTGTCGACATGTTGCTTCTCAGGTTCGTCGTGCACTTATATATGGGGCATTACACGCAAAATTTGCCACAATTTTTTTTTGCCCAGATCAATTTTTTTCTCGGTTTAGTAGTCAAAAATATTCGACACGTTTTTGCCTTTCTCATATAAAGAAAGGCTATGCAATCACTGTAAAAATCGACTTTTTAACGGAGGCCCGGAGGGCCGAGTGTCATACACCATTCGATTCAGTTCGTCGAGATCGGCAAATGTCTGTGTGTGTGTATGTATGTGTGTGTGTGTGTATGTGTGTGTGTGTCATTTAAACTCACACAATTTTCTCAGAGATGGCTGAACCGATTTTCGCAAACTTAGTTTCATATGAAAGGTATAACGCTCCCATAAGCTGCTATTGAAATTTTAGTTGATCCGACTTCCGGTTCCGGAGTTACGGGTTGAAGAGTTCGGTCACACAGCAAATTCCCATATAAACTGGTACCACCATGATGTTCAAATGATGTAAAACATATTAAAATTGATGTAACATTACTCTATTTTGCGGGTCTGGATCACTAATGATCAATCAAAGCAGCTTTGACTACATTGGCCACCTATGACAGTTCATGACGCCCCCGGGGAACCCGCCAAGTTCCTAAGCTTATATCACACCCATTCCTCAACGAATTCTCTACCGATTTTTACAAACTTCATTTCAAATGAAAGACACAGTAATACCATTGATTGCTGCTGAATTTCATTCTGTTCTGACTCTTGCTTCCGGAGTTACAGGGGTGTTAGTAAGGATACACTGGAATTTCCCATATAAATCGGTACAATCGTAATACCTCAGAGGCTAAAAACTATTGAAATGGTCACCAAATTACTTCTAATCGCAGATCTAGATCACTGATTGCTAATCAAACATTCTTTGAATATATTGTCCACTATCGACGATTCCGGAATTCCGGGCATATTCCACAAATAAAGTCACATCGGTTCTTCGGTGATGACTGAACCGATTTTCTCAAACCAAGTCTCAAATGGAAGGCAAAATATGCAGCTGAGTATTGCATCAGAGCCCCTCCGCCCTCCCCCCCGCCTTTCCCTTACATCTCCCTCCTTCATCACTACCGTCCCCTTGGACCACCCTCACGCCCGCATTTCCTTCATCCACCCCGTATACCAAAATGAGATGAAGGATTTCTGACGCATCCTCCACTCCCACTCTACTAACCCCCCATTCCCTCCACTTTTAAACCCATTCCACCAACATTTCAAAATATAATCACATGAAGATAACATTGAACTCATGCTGATTAAGCTAATTAAATACTATTCGTTTGCCTTTCTCATATAGAAAGGTTACGCAATTGCTCCAAAAACCGATTTTCTAACCGAGGCCCGGAGGGCCGAGTCTCATATAACATTCGACTCAGTTCGCAGAATCGAGATCGAGATCGCAAAATATCTGTGTGTATGTATGTGTGTATGTATGTATGTATGTATGTATGTATGTATGTATGTATGTATGTATGTATGTATGTATGTATGTATGTATGTATGTATGTATGTATGTATGTATGTATGTATGTATGTATGTATGTATGTATGTGCGTATGTGTCAAATAATGTCACTCATTTTTCTCAGAGATGGCTGGACCGATTTGCCCAAACTTAGTCTCAAATGAAAGGTGCAACCTTCCCATCGACTGCTATTGAATTTTGGATCGATCGGAATTCTGGTTCCGGAATTACGGGTTTCAGAGTGCGGCCACACAGAAATTTCTCATATAAACTATAGGAAAAATTAAAAATAGAATTTTTATTTTTGATGCTAAATGTGTTCAACGTGCATGAAACGTCGAGATTTGATGCAAACTCGAAAAAAAATTTGACGACGATTCACTTTTTTGGATTTTGGCACATTTTTGCCTTTCTCATATAGAAAGGTTATGCAATCACTCTGAAAAACGTCAACCTAATCCCGGCCCGGAGGGCCGAGTGTCATATCCCATTCGACTCAGTTCGTCGAGATCGGAAAAAGTCTGTATGTGTGTGTATGTATGTATGTGTGTGTATGTGTGTGTATGTATGTGCGTATGTGTCAAATAATGTCACTCATTTTTCTCAGAGATGGCTGGACCGATTTGCCCAAACTTAGTCTCAAATGAAAGGTGCAACCTTCCCATCAGCTGCTATTGAATTTTGGATCGATCGGAATTCTGGTTCCGGAATTACGAGTTTCAGAGTGCGGCCACACAGAAATTTCTCATATAAACTATAGGAAAAATTAAAAATAGAATTTTTATTTTTGATGCTAAATGTGTTCAACGTGCATGAAACGTCGAGATTTGATGCAAACCCGAAAAAAATTTTGACGACGATTCACTTTTTTGGATTTTGGCACATTTTTGCCTTTCTCATATAGAAAGGTTATGCAATCACTCTGAAAAACGTCAACCTAATCCCGGCCAAATTTTTTTTTCGACTCGCATAAGGTTTCTGGATTTTAACAGGGGCGTAGTTGATGGTTTACGGAGAGGGGTTACATCCCCCCCTCTACTGTTCACTCCCCTCCTTTAAAAATCTCCTTAAATCAGCCCTCAGACCACCACCCCATCCAGCCCTCATACCCCTCCCTATCAACCCCATCATCTTTAAACCACCACTATATCACAAAGCATACCAATTTAAGCTGGGGAGTCGTTCGTTCATGGGACTTTCGTCGTCCTCGCATACCCACCCCCGCATGACAAAATGAGTTAGCAAGCAGATAACATTGATCTAATGCTGATTAGGCTAATGGAGTATGATATTTTTTTGTTTCAAGTGTTTCACCGTCGACACGTAGCTCATCAAGTTCGTGGCTGGCATGCCATTGTGTATAAGTGCAAAGTGTAGTAAAAATGTAATGGACATTTCCACAAGTATGTTGAACATAAAAAGCCTCCGTTCCATAGTTTAGAGAAATGAGAAAGGCACAATTGCACCGCTAGGTGGATTAAAACAGGTTTTTTTTATTTCACCATAGTAGGCGAGACTTGCGAGATTTTTTGTGTTGAATTTCACCATTTGAACAAAACATACTTTTTCAATCGCTCGTGCTGTCAAAATTGAAGAAGGTACCAAAAAGAGCCCAAAATATGAAATGTGCGCTTTTTTCACAGCTTTCGGATGAAGTATATTATTACTTACTCAACCTATTGGTTTCATGGAAAACATTGAAAAGTTTAAAACAAATAGATTTTTTTTCAAACTTGGACATGATTTTTTTTTCATTTCTTTTATTGTATAAAATAGGAAAATCATTTTTCTTGATGCCATAAAAATTTGAGAGTGGGCAAATAAATACTTACGGAGATATAAATCTTTCAATCGCGCCTTGCGCGCGAAAAACATTCCGCCACGCACTTCGCTCGTACTCAGGTTTGACTGTATGAGATTTTACACACTACCGCATTGTATAAAAACACTTTTACAATTAACTTCATTATTTATTAGAAATAAATAAAAATAAATAATAACAATTACTCAACGGATTGACTTGATTTTTTTATGTGGATGCATAATATGTGTAGCCAGTCGATGATCCACGGAAAAATGAATAAACAAAATTTCTCTCTTTATTTTTAAGAAAAGTGAGTGAATTTTACATAAAAAATATCAGATTTTTCGGATTTTGTAAGGCTATTCCATATTCCAAAATTCAAACCATTTTATAATTTTTTTTGTTCGTCGAGTAACTAATAGTCCAAATTTTAAAAATCTTATTGAATTTCCTGTTTCAGTCAATTTTATCAAGAGTTATCATATTCGCCGTGGCGCTCCTCGACGTGGAAATGGTTGGACGTCTACTCTTGGAACGCTCGAGTGGTTCTGTGCGACTGCAATTTTTCTCGTACATAAAGAATGTATAAATACCCCTTAACATTACACAAGAGGTCCATTGTTGCCTTACCTTCAAAATCGTAAACCAAAACCACTTTCGGTTTAAGCACTTTACACCAGACGCCCCCTAAAGGAAAACATAACATACACAGCTAATGCGTTATGTTTGTGTCAGATTAATATTGCTTTATACTCAATTTTGTAGCTGATATTATAATATAAAGCGATTGGGAATATTGTTGCATGAGATAATTTTTAAAATGATTAAAATGCAGTATTTGTATTCTGGCGATAAATGATTGCTGAAGAGAGATTCTTGCAGTTCTGCAAAAATGTTGAACGAATGCTTTTTTAAGTTTCTGGCACTTTTTAAATCTTTTTTTTTCAGTTTAGTTACCTATCATTTCTACGTCGTACTCTTAACTCCATTCTTTTTGAAAACCTTGAAAGTTTACATTTATTTTTCTGATGGTGTTCGTCAACATTTTAAAAATGTCAAACGTTGTACTATTTTTTTTTTCACCGCAAATCTGACTGCATTCACCCCACACAGTGACATTTTCGCGCAACAGCCCATGGAAAAGGTGCTTTCGACGAAGCCATTATTTGTCGAAGCCAGTTTACAAATGATCAATGATGATCACATGTCGACCGCAACTGAGTCGTACAATGTGGCAAGGAAAGCTTCTTTGTTACGCAATGTTTCAAGTTCAAATCTCAGAATAACATAGGAAACGTGCCTATCGAACCAATTTATTCTGATGCAAGAGCAGAGAAAAATCCACAGAATTGTTTCGAAAAATGACAAACCATACCTAAAACACAATCATTTCACTATGTTGAGACGAACGTGGACTTCAAATTAACTGAAGATCTATTCTTCCAGCGACACTTTTGAACGATTAAGAAAATATAAATCTGAAATTAAACATACATCGAAATGCAATAAATAGTAAAGTTAATCGCAAGTGTGTTTTACACAACGCGCTGGTGTGTAAAACTTCATACACCCAAGTCTGAGTACGAGCGAAGCGCGTGGCGGTACGTTTTTCGCGCGCAAGGCGCGATTGAAAAATTTATATCTCCGTAAGTATTTAATTGCCCACTCTCAAATTTTTGTGGCATCAAGAGATATTGATTTTCCTATTTTATACAATAAAAGAAAAAAGAAAAAAATCATGTCCAAGTTTGAAAAAAAATCGATTTGTTTCAAACTTTCCAATATTTTCTATGAAACCAATACGTTGAGTAAGTATTTATATACTTCATCCGAAAGCTGTGAAAAAGGCGCACATTTCATGTCTTGAGCACTTTTTGGTATCTTCTTTAGTTTTAACAGTACGAGCTATTGAAAAAAGTAGGTTTTTTTCAAATGGTGAAATTCAACACAAAAAATCTCGAAAGTCTCGCCTACTATGTTGAAATAAAAAAATACGCCGGGAATATTTTTGACTACTAAACCGAGAAAAAAATTGATCTGGGCAAAAAAAAAATTTGCGGCAAATTTTGCGTGGAATACCCCATATGCTTATCAAGTGTGAAGAATGTAATAGTCATTTCCACAATGTTATATTGAACGTAATGAGGTATTAAATCATAGTTTAGATAAATGAGAAAGGCATAATTGCACCACTACGTGGATTAAAACAGGTTTTTATATTTGTGTTTAACCAGTGAATAATACTATGTTTTGTTTTTGTCAAATAAAAACGTTAAATTTTAATTAGAATTTCAAGTATTATTCTTCAACTTTAACGTACAGTAGCCTCCATGGCATAAAGTAACCCCCGATGGCGGCACTACACTGAAATGTGACGAATGGAGAAAGATTAAAATCACGAAAATAAAAAAAGTACTACACTGAACCCATAAATGATGTAAAATTTATGTGAAAACGTACATAATTATTTTCCATACAGTTTTTCACATAATTCATAAGTGCATATCACATAGAGATTCCTGATATGCTCACGATTACATTCATTGGAACATTCACATATATTCTATGTGAAATACCATTGATTGTTATTGGTATTTGCCAAAAGATTTGAACTGAAATACCAATGAGGGTTATTGCTTTCAATAATAAATTTCAAGTGATTTATTAATACAGTGAAGACCCATTTTTATCAGCCCCTTGGTGAATTTTAAGCTGACAAAATCGGGACATATATTTTTCTTTCTTTTTAATAAATCGAAGCTCTTAAAATATTCTTCTGTATTCCCTTGATATAGCCTCACAACCCTTTCTGAATATTTACTTTAAAGGGGTTCTGACAATGCAAAAGTTAAAAAAAATTAAAATTTTTATTTTTGCATATTTCGGATGTCTAAGATTAGAAAAGTATGCTCATGAAAGCATTTACTCGACTTCAACTTGGGTTGTTTACTAGAGCAAACGAGATTATAACTACTAGAGGTCGCATGTCGCTGCTAACACTGATAATTTATCATCTCGCTCTCACATATTCTAGGCCCATTAGTTTGACACATATTACCCCGGGTACAGACATGTCAAAGTAATGGGATACAACATGCTAGAGCGAGACCCCATGTTTCAGTCCGTGAATACATGGAGACAGTAGCGCTTTGCTCCCTCTAGTAGTTATAATCTCTTTTGCTAGAGCCCATCAAACTACCAACTATCCATTCTCATGTGAGGTTGACAAAATCGGGCCAAAAAGCTGATAAAATTGGGGGTAGACAAAATCGGTGGCTGTTAAAATCGGAGGCTGATAAAATCGGATCTTCACTGTAATACTAAAATGAATTTATTTCTAGCTCGGTTACTCTATTATTATTTTTGATAATTCTATACCGTTTATTCAAAACGTAATATCTAACAAATGTGAACAAACTGAGTTTATTATGCCAAATAAAAGCTAAGCATTGACTCTTTATCGTCCACAAATAATAGAGAAAAATAATAACTCTTTATATGTTAATTTAATCTTAAGTCAAAATGTCACATCTAGTATACCAAGGCTTTTCTAATATTTTGTAGATTTGATGTTTTGCGTTGTGATGTTTCTCCAAGTCGACTGTAGTTAGCATGTTTTTCCAATGCCAAACCTCATATCTACACTCTCGGTTGCAATACAGCACGTGGAATATATCACAACTACAAGCCCGTCTCTCAAAACGTCACAGTAAAATGTGCCATCTACAAACGGTGTTGCCAAGACCACATATGTAAAAGAGCATAATAGCAAAAGTGATCGGCAAAATGTAATAAAATAATAGTTATCAATTATCCCCCTATTATCTTCGCGAAAAACATGTAATATGCTTATACGATCCTGCAATGAGTAAATGCAGAGGTGATAGTAGAATTAATAGCCTTCTGTGTGCTTTAATTGTTAAATAAATTTGAAAGTTGCAAGGAAATTTTTGCACGCGATTTTCTCCGTTTAATGTTTCTGTTAGATATGATGTAATGAAAAAAGCTCTAGAATTTTAGTTATAGATGAACAATTTAGCGGATGCATGAAACTTCTAATTAATTTTCTAACTAATATCAAATGGCAAAATGTCGAAGAGGCATAATTCAAACGCGCACCCATATTTCAAATGGATAAAAATATCAAATAAGTTACAAGAATAATTAAGAATATGTGAAATAATTAACTGCTAAATTACTGTACCGCATTTTCTCTCGTTACCAACTTAGCGCTCAACTTTTCAGAAGCCAAAATCTCATTTATTGATTTAGCTTCGATTTGTTCCAACCCTAAAACTATAAGCAATTAATTGTCACAAGAAGACAAAATCATAAAAGGGATGATAGAATTTAGAAAAAATCAAAGCTACTTCGTACATTCTATGTGACCGCAATAACCAACCTGTAAAGGCCCGAACAGAATGACAGCGGTAAAGCGGCATGCGCATTTTTTCAATGTATGGGAATACGTTTGGCAACCCACAATGAGTGCGTTGCTGCAAAAGCGGCATTGTACTAAAACGCAATTTAAAAAAAAAAAAAATTGGAAAATCGCGACGCGGCAAAGTGACAAAACAAGGTTTTGGTGTTATTTATGAGTTTGTAGCAGTTTTTTATTACCTCGTAGTTCTTTTTTAGAAAAATTAGGCAGTGGTGGACAATCTAGGGAAAATAAAAAAAAATTTAATTTTAATTGGTATTAATTTTTTGATGCGAATAAAATAATTATCAAATGGATATTTTTGGATGAAAAGTATGACACGGATTGCAATGCAATCTGTATCAATTTAAGTAAAAGTAAATTTTTATTTTAAAATGAGTTTAATGAATCGAAATAAACTAATTTGGATGTTAGTTGTGAAAGTTCATTGCCACTTTACAATTGCAACATATGCGAATTTCTATTCGCAATCGACTATGAATATATAAATTGCATTCTAAATGGAAAACTGAAAACGGGAAATTTTAAAACATTATATTGAAAAACAGACCTTTGAAAATCCTAAAAAAAGAAAAATGAAAAATTGAATAATGGGAAAGAGCAAAATGAAAAGTAGGAAAAGGAGAAAAAATAGAGTTTAGAAAGGAAAAATCGAAAATGGTACGTTGAAAAAAGGGACATAATTATAAAATGCAAAAATTTTTTTTTGAAAACTTAATTGAAAATAGAAAATTTGCACATTTAAAATTGAAAAATAAAAAATTCCACGCGGTAATTCAGTCTCCAGTTGATTCTCAAATATGGTTATATCTACTACGAAAACCACATATATTATTTTATGGCTGCCGTGAGATCTGTTAGAACTCGTAAATTTTGATGTTTCTCAATTTTTGTTCGTATTCACACGTGTTGAAAAACTCCAAACTGAAAAATGCAAAATGGAAAAATAATGGAAAATAGAAAAATGAAAAACAGAATATCGAAAAAATAGGAATTCCAGAAATGAAATTCGAAAATATGGTGCATTGACAAAATGAGACACAAGATAATTGTAATATGAATGAATTGGGTATTATCTATTGCTTTGAAAGTTGGATTTTTGATGCACTGCGCTATCACACTGTTGCCACATGAAATGATATAAAATCGACTAAAAATTAACTTTGTCGATCAAATATTTTAACAAAAACCACGAGACTGGCAGCCATGCTAACCTACCAGATAGTAAAAGCAAAAAGTCTGTTTTTGACTTTTTTCAATGTCAAAAATCTGTCATATCAAAGGAGCTGCACTTTTGATCACTCTTTTGATTCATCACACTTTCGGTTCGATTTAGTGTGAACTGTGCAATATTTGAAAAATACTAAATTGAAAATAGAAAATTGGTACGATGAAAATTGAAAAATGAAAGATAAAATATTGCACGCGCCAATTCGTACTCCAACTGTTTCTCAGATATAGTATATTCTACGAAAAGCGAATATATTATTTTTATGTCATATAGCTCTGTTATGAAGAACTCGCAAATTTTGATGTTTCTTAGTTTTCGTTGCAAGAGACACAGGTGCTTGGGGTTTTCAGCATAAATCAGTATCATTTGCTACGCAATATTGTGTATGGCAAAAATGAAGTTAGATCAACTATCTGTCCAAAGACCAAAGCATATACTCTGATCGTTGTCCTCGCTAATTTCTTGGTAGAATATGGAGCACTCAAACAGAACGTACACTAAATTATCGACCACCCCTTAACAAATTGTGAATGCCACTGAAACTTCAATTGAAGCATTCTCAGCATAGGGCAAATATAAACAACTGAAGCCTTCGCTATAAGACAAAACTTTGACAAAACTATTCATGGGTAAACAGCAGACAATAAACAGGGCTGTATTCCCCAAACTTGTGACAGTTACCACGAACACGAAGAGAGAGAGAGAGAGAGAGAGAGAGAGAAAAAGAGAAAGATTGAGAAAGAGGGAAGGGGACCTGTGAAGAGTGAGAAAGAGGGGTGGGGACTCGTGAAGAGAGAGAAAGAGGGATGGGGACGTGTGAAGAGTGGCCCACGATGGTTAGTGCTGTGACATTATTTAAACATAATATGCGATATTTTTATTCCTTTCATCCCTATTATAAATATTGCAACTGGTAATTTTTGTACCATAACCAGTATAACCTAAATCTAGTAAAATAGGTAAGTGGAGGTGGAGGTAAGTGCATATAAAATATTTAAAAAATTAATTAAATTAATAATCCATAAAGAATTGTAAAACGATCCATAAAAAAGTTGTCCATGTTCCATAAAACAAAACTGAAAATCCATAAAACAGTGTGAATGATCCATAAAAAGGGTGATTTGATCCATAGATTATGTAAAATTGAACCATAAAATGGTCGCAAAAGAGCACTAAAATAGTAATAAAAGCGCAATTAAGGTCAACCAATGCGCCATAAAAATATTGGAAATGTTCCATAAATTGATACATTTTGCGCCATAAATTAACTGACATTGATCCATAGAATATTACCAATGTACATTAAAACACGTCGATATGTTCCATAATATCGACAAAAATGTTCCACGGTATTACAAAATGGAGCAATAAAATGTCAGAAAAAGTTCCATAAATTTGATGAAAATGTTTGCTAAATAATTTTTCTTGGTCCATAGAAGATGTAAAAATGAACATTAGAAATGATTCATATATCGAACGTTAAATTATGGTTCATGGATATTGATCATTCTGAGCGGTAGGACCCGTTTCCTGCCTTCCAATAAACGGACGAAGCGAACAAGGCACAAACAGCGAAACAAAAGACGGACAGTGATAAGATATAAAAACACAAAGTACGATCGATCGACCACCGCCGGCGGTGACTGAACTAGACTGTCGTGAATTTTATTTGGCGCACTTTATCACAGATAATACATGTACAACGGCGGGGGCATATGCACAGATTGCGCTCTGCCGCAACAGATATTTACAAATCGATCCATTAGAAAAGATCCATAAATATGTGCTTATGCACCAGAAAAATTTAATTTAATGAATTCATGCGAAATTTTATGGTAAACTGAAAAAAATAAGTTGTGCTTAACAGTGTTTTAACAAGTGCGCTTATACTGGGAGCTAGTGTGATGCGGCTTGGCCGCATATCCAAGGCCAAGGAGGATCCGTTGCACGAGCCATTGATTAACCTGTAGCTGGAATTGCAGGCAAACCTGTGGTCCTCTCGTTTGCCCGGTTTACTTAAACATAGGGGCTATAGCTAGTTAAAAGCCAGTGCAGTGGAAAGCGATGTGGCGTAGCCACATTAGTCAGTGTTCGTGTATAAAGTGTCCGTTTTCGCTTCAGATAGTTGGTATTTGCGACTCATGCCAGCCTGTGTCAGTGGTCTAATAACTTTCAGCGCGCTAATATCATAGATACCCTGCCGTTTAAAGAGTTGCCATAATGATTTCAGGTTAGCTAAGGTCAGTTATCTGACTAGTTAGATACGGAAGCTGAAGTTTAACTATAATGTATGCTTTGTAGTTTGACATTACAACCAAATGTAATAAACTTTATTATTAGTTCGAATAGCAAAAATTTCGCATGCATTCATTAAATTTTATTTTTCTAGTGCATAAGCACATATTAATGAATCGTTTTACATTTTCTTTTCTTTTGGATCGTTTTGTAAATATCCATGAACCATAATTTAACGTTCGATATATGAATCATTTCTAATGTTCATTTTTACATCTTCTGTGGACCAAGAAAAAGTATTTAGCAAACATTTTCATCAAATTTATGGAACTTTTTCTGACATTTTATTGCTCCATTTTGTAATACCGTGGAACATTTTTGTCGATATTATGGAACATATCGACGTGTTTTATTGCACATTGTTAATATTCTATGGATCAATGTCAGTTAATTTATGGCGCAAAATGTATCATTTTATGGAACATTTCCAATATTTTTATGGGGCATTGGTTGATTTTAATTGCTCTTTTATTACTATTTTAGTGCTCTTTTGCGACCATTTTATGGTTCAATTTTTCATAATCTATGGATCAAATCACCCTTTTTTATGGATCATTCACACTGTTTTATGGATTTTCAGTTTTGTTTTATGGAACATGGACAACTTTTTTATGGATCGTTTTTCAATTTTTTATGGATCATTTTTGTTGTTTTAGAGGCGCAAACTTAGGGTTGCCGTTGTTTTCGGTGATGCCATGTAGTTGCGGTAATTTCAGCATCAGCGCGGTATTTACCGCACCCGCACCGCAAAATCTGAGACGCTTTTTGGCGCAGATGCGGTGTGGGAAATTGCTTTTACTGAACAGTATTACCGCAACCACACCACAGTGACCACACTCTTCAACCCGTAACTCCGGAACCGGAAGTCCGATCAACTTCATTTGAAACTGAGTTTGTGCAGATCGGTTCAGCCATCTCTGAGAAAATTTAGTGACATTATTTGACACACACATACATACACACAGACATGTTGCGATCTCGACGAACTGAATCGAATGGGATATGACACTCGGCCCTCCGGGCCTCGGTTGAAAAATCGATTTTTGGGGTGATTGCATAGCCTTTGTATATGTGAGAAAGGCAAAAAGTAATCGACGAAGTCTCACGTCCGCATTAAAAAGTGGATTAAATCTAGGGCTTTTACCATTTGATTCCTTACCGAATGCTTAGAGCAATGGCATTGTTAGGAAAATCTCTCCGACAGAACGTTCGAGTTTTGCTTTTCACCCTACAATAGAGAAGCATAGTCGACTTACAACCACCAAAGACACTGGTCACGAAACTCTGCTGCTGTCTGATCCAGCGCAAAACGAACCACAATACAGTACTTCTTTTCTAGTGTGCATTGTCTTAAGAACAAAGGAAACCGTTCGATCTACTTTTTTCCTCTGCTAAGTTAGAGCAACAAAGAGCAAGTGAACGACAGTTAGTGTATCTAGAACAAAGGAAACATTGCATCATGAGTGAATTTGATGAAAAAGCACTACTTCGACCCAACACAGCGGTTGTTGACTTAAGATTTTGTTCTACGCGACCGAGTCTTCGTGAGGTGGAACATTTTCTGAAGGTGAACATGAAGCTTAGGCTTAAGGATGTCATGTATCTTCAGTATCATCACTTGCGCAGTGCGGTATTGATATCATTCAACACGCTAGACCAAGCAAAACGATTCACTTCACAGAACAACCTAAAACACGTGTTTGAAAATGACAGTGTGAAGATACCTGTATACATAGAAAACAATTATATAGATGTAAGGCTACATGATTTGTCACCGCGTACGCCCCATGAATCAATTAGAAAATACATGTCGCAATTCGGAGAAGTGGAATCAGTCACACCTGATACTTGGAGAAACTTTTTCCCGGGTATTCCCAACGGTGTTCTTGTGGTGAGGATGCGGGTCGTAAGACCTATTCCCTCCCACTTGACTATAGAATTCAAATATAAAGAAACTAACATCAAACAAACCACGCTATGCACCCACGAAGGGCAGACTCAAACGTGCAAGTACTGTAACCAGACGGTACATCATGGAACACCTTGTGTGGAAAATGTTGAGGAGAATGCATCACAACAAATTGCCCACACATCTTCGGCAAACCAATCCGAAACACAGTCTTCAATAACATCACCAGAACCACAAACGGTTGCCAATTTTGTGGCAGCTGTTCAAGCCATAATAACAACTGTAAAATCAGCATACAATGCTTCAGAATCAACTGTTAGCACCATCGGCGAGGAAGCAAATAAGAACGACAACGGCTTTACGCTCGTGACCCGTAAGGGCCATAGGAAAGGAGGAACATCTGATCGTGAACATCAAGGCACTACAAACGATGATGACATTGACGGCAACGATGAAAACGCAATGGACCCACAAGATATTTTCCCGCCGCGAAAGAAAGTCTCCCCCCGCAATAAAAAGTTGCGTGGACGAGATCCGAAGGTCGCTCAATAACTTGTTTTTTATACATTTTTATATTGTAATTATTTAAGAGACCCACGGCTCCGTTAAGCTATCGCAATGAGCCGTGTCAAATAAACAAATTAAAAAAAAAAACCTGTTTTAATCCACCTAGCGGTGCAATTGTGCCTTTCTCATTTCTCTAAACTATGGAACGGAGGCTTTTTATGTTCAACATAATTGTGGAAATGTCCATTACATTCTTAGTACACTTTGCACTTATACACAATGTCATGCCAGCCACGAACTTGATGAGCTACGTGTCGACGGTGAAACACTTGAAACAAAAAAATATCATACTCCATTAGCCTAATCAGCATTAGATCAATGTTATCTGCTTGCTAACTCATTTTGTCATGCGGGGCTGGGTATGTGAAGAGGGCGAAAGTCCCATGAACGAACGACTCCCCAGCTTAAATTATTATGCTTTGTGATACAGTGGTGGTTTAAAGATGACGGGGTTGAAAGGGAGGGGTATGAGGGCTGGATGGGGTGGTGGTCTGAGGGGTGATTTAAGGAGATTTTTAAAGGAGGGGCGCGAACAGTAGAGGGGGGGGGGGTGTAACTCCTCTCCGTAAACCATCAACTACGCCTCTGTTAAAATCCAGAAACCCTAAACGAGTCGAAAAAAAATTAGGGATTAGGTTGACGTTTTTCAGAGTGATTGCATAACCTTTCTATATGAGAAAGGCAAAAATGTGCCAAAATCCAAAAAAGTGAATCGTAGTAAAAATTTTTTTTCGAGTTTGCATCAAATCTCGACGTTTCATGCACCTTGAACACATTTAGCATCAAAAATAAAAATTCTATTTTTAATTTTTCCTATAGTTTATATGAGAAATTTCTGTGTGGCCGTACTCTGAAACCCGTAATTCCGGAACCAGAATTCCGATCGATCCAAAATTCAATAGCAGCCGATGGGAAGGTTGCACCTTTCATTTGAGACTAAGTTTGGGCAAATCGGTCCAGCCATCTCTGAGAAAAATGAGTGACATTATTTGACACATACGCACATACATACACACACACACATACACACACACATACACACACACATACATACATACACACACATACAGACTTTTTCCGATCTCGACGAACTGAGTCGAATGGGATATGACACCCGGCCCTCCGGGCCGGGATTAGGTTGACGTTTTTCAGAGTGATTGCATAACCTTTCTATATGAGAAAGGCAAAAATGTGCCAAAATCCAAAAAAGTGAATCGTAGTCAAATTTTTTTTTCGAGTTTGCATCAAATCTCGACGTTTCATGCACCTTGAACACATTTAGCATCAAAAATAAAAATTCTATTTTTAATTTTTCCTATAGTTTATATGAGAAATTTCTGTGTGGCCGTACTCTGAAACCCGTAATTCCGGAACCAGAATTCCGATCGATCCAAAATTCAATAGCAGCCGATGGGAAGGTTGCACCTTTCATTTGAGACTAAGTTTGGGCAAATCGGTCCAGCCATCTCTGAGAAAAATGAGTGACATTATTTGACACATACGCACATACATACACACACACATACACACACACATACATACATACACACACACATACAGACTTTTTCCGATCTCGACGAACTGAGTCGAATGGGATATGACACCCGGCCCTCCGGGCCGGGATTAGGTTGACGTTTTTCAGAGTGATTGCATAACCTTTCTATATGAGAAAGGCAAAAATGTGCCAAAATCCAAAAAAGTGAATCGTAGTCAAATTTTTTTTTCGAATTTGCATCAAATCTCGACGTTTCATGCACCTTGAACACATTTAGCATCAAAAATAAAAATTCTATTTTTAATTTTTCCTATAGTTTATATGAGAAATTTCTGTGTGGCCGTACTCTGAAACCCGTAATTCGGGAACCAGAATTCCGATCGATCCAAAATTCAATAGCAGCCGATGGGAAGGTTGCACCTTTCATTTGAGACTAAGTTTGGGCAAATCGGTCCAGCCATCTCTGAGAAAAATGAGTGACATTATTTGACACATACGCACATACATACACACACACACACATACACACACACATACACACACATACATACATACACACACACATACAGACTTTTTCCGATCTCGACGAACTGAGTTGAATGGGATATGACACCCGGCCCTCTGGGCCGGGATTAGGTT